>NW_011495018.1:19478175-19503334 GCF_000754665.1 Bison bison bison
AAGCCAACTTTTTTCACTCTCCTCTTCCACTTTCATCAAGAGGCTTTTTAGTTCCTCTTCACTTTTTGCCATAAGGATGGTGTCATCTGCATATCTGAGGTTATTGATATTTCGCCTGGCAATCCTGATTCCAGCTTGTGCTTCTTCCAGCCCAGTGTTTCTCATTATATACTCTGCATATAAGTTAAATAAGCGGGTGACAGTATACAGCCTTGATGTACTCCTTTTCCTATTTGGAACCAGTCTGTTGTTCCATGTCCAGTTCTAACTGTTGCTTCCTGACCTGCATACAGGTTTCTCAAGAGGCAGGTCAGATGGTCTGATATTCCCATCTCTTTCAGAATTTTCCACAGTTTATTGTGATCCACACAGTCAAAGGTTTGGCATAGTCAATAAAGCAGAAATACATGTTTTTCTGGAACTCTCTTGCTTTTTCGATGATCCAGCAGATGTTGGCAATTTGATCTCTGGTTCCTCTGCCTTTAAAACCAGCTTGAACATCAGGAAGTTCACGGTTCACGTATTGCTGAAGCCTGGCTTGGAGAATTTTGAGCATTACTTTACTAGCGTGTGACATGAGTGCAATTGTGTGGTAGTCTGAGCATTCTTTGGCATTGTCTTTCTTTGGGATTGGAAGAAAACTGACCTTTTCCAGTCCTGTGGCCACTGCTGGGTTTTCCAAATTTGCTGGCATATTGAGTGCAGCACTTTCACAGCATCATCTTTCAGGATTTGAAATAGCTCAGCTGGAATTCCATCACCTCCACTAGCTTTGTTCGTAGTGATGCTTTCTAAGGCCCGCTTGACTTCACATTCCAGAATGTTTGGCTCTAGGTGAGTAATCACACCATTCTGATTATCTGGGTCATGAAGCTCTTTTTTTGCACAGTTCTTCTGTGTATTCTTGCCACCTCTTCTTAATATCTTCTGCTTCTGTTAGGTCCATACCATTTCTGTCCTTTATCGAGCCCATCTTTGCATGAAATGTTCCCTTGGTATCTCTAATTTTCTTGATATGCATTATCCAATTTCATCCTAACAATAGTTCCAAGAGAAAGAAGATAGTTATCATCATTCCCATTATAGATAAGAATCTGGAAACTTAGCGGGATAAGGAGCTTACAAAAGGTTATGAAATTGGTGAATGATAGAGCTGGGATTCAAACCCACAACTGTTTTCTTCTTAAAACAGATGTCATCCAGGAAAATAGAGGTGGGATGGATTTTAGCAAGGAGGATTGGAGCTGCAATAGAATCATGTAACAGACTCTGTCCTGCTTCCGCCCGAGCACTTTGTGGATAGCAAAGCATTAATACGCGAAATGTGTTGGTCCTCATTATTCCTACTGCATTATTTTTAGAGTCAAATCTTCCCCAAGGGACATTTGAAGTTCTCTGAATTCCACGGGCAAGCGTGTGGGGGACTTCCATTATTAGAACATTGCTTCTCCACCCTTCCCAAGCTTTCCCGCACACAGGAATCACCCCAGGGATCTTCTTAAATGCAAATTCTAAATCTGGAGGGGGACCCAAGGTTCTGCATTTTTAATAAGCACCCCCCAGGAATCAAAGCCAGGTCCCCTGCATTGCAGGCAATTCTTTATCAGCTGAGCCACAAGTGAAGCCCTGCTAACTCACAGACCACAGTTTTTCTAGCAAGGTATTAGAGCTCTCAGAGCTCACGGCTGGGGGTGGGGGGTGAGTCTATCCTCCATCCTCCCATGCAAAGTGCCCTCTTAGGCTCTAAATCAAGGTGTGGTCCACGCAGCAGGGTGGGCAGCCTCCCTGCCTGAGGGGAAATGGGCAAGACCGCATAGGGTTGAAAGCCCAGCTTCAGCTGGGAGCTTCAGCTGTGTCCTAATAGGAGGGTGGGGAACCTGCTGGCTCATCCATCCCCACCAGCAATTAGCCAGAGGCAAGCTGGTCTGAGGAGCCATTAACATTTACAAGTCGCTCCAATAGCCCTTCCCACACTCACTCAAGGGCACCACAAAGTGTGTGTTATTGAGGGTAATGAAAAAGCCTATAAAATGAGCAGTTAAATGGCACTTACTCAGGGCCTGGGAGCTCATTTGGGCATGGGCGTCTCACTCCCCTTGGCTTAGTTCTTCGGTTGTTTTCCTGTCTGGCTGTCCTGGTGCTGGGCTGGCGCACACTGAGCAGCTAGGCACATCTTCTCGGGGGTCACCTCCTTCTACCCAGGTTGATAGAAGAGGTTGCTGCACCTCAGACAAGTTAAGCAGGCGATAACTCAGAGTCAACCACATGCCTGTGTCCAAATCCTGATCTGGAAATGGCCTGGGGAATGTGAGGAGAGAGGATATCTGTGAATTTACTGAAATTGTATACAAAGCTGTGCGTGGGTGTGTGCATATAGCCTTTTTGTGTGTGGAGAGAATAACTATATTTCCTCAGCTTCTCAAAGGCCCCTGTGATTCTCCCAGAAGGTAACAGCTCCCAGGCTAGATCCTTCACCTGAAAAAGAAGTGCCCTGGGGCAGTGGTTCTCAGTCTTTTTTAGGTTTTAATGTCAAAATTTTGAACCATCCCCTCATGAGATAGTTGGGGTTTCAGAGTCTATTACTTGAAAAACACATAACAACAAAAGGAACTCTGAATTCAGGCCTGTTTTCAAGTGAATCTGTATTTTAATCATTATACAGTCTTCCCTCCACAGCCATGGGGGACAGGTCCCAGGACCCAGCCCAGACACCAAAATCTGTTGATGTTCAAGTCTCTTATATAAAAAGTCTAGCATTTGCATATAACCTAAAATATACTTTATCCCTTGATTACTTATAATACCTAATACAATGTAAATGCTATGTAAATAATTGTAAATACAATGTAAATACTATGTAAATAGTTGCCAACATGCAGCAAATTCAAGTTCTGCTTTTTGGAACTTTCTGGACTTTTGTTTTTTAATATTTTCAATCCACGGTTCATTGAATCCATGGGTTCAGAACCCTGCAGGTATGACGGACCAATTGTACCAGCATCAGCATGCTTTTGGTAAATAGGAGTAAGTGAATGTGGCAAATATTGCTCTTTTCCTTCACCCTCTATTCCCAACAGTATACTTTAATTGGACAGGAATGAGTCTCAATGTCGAAGATCCCTCTCTCTAGCCCAAATCACGCCACAGAGTTGTACACCTATAAAAAGCACAGGAGGACAGCCCCTGTCTTAATCACAAGAAGCCTCAACAGCCCCAGCTGTGTTTGGAGGCAAAATGCAGTGGTATAACCATTGGCCAATCAATTCAGCTTATCAGTCTATAAAGTGGGGATGAGAATAGTATTAACTGCATAAAGAGTGCTGTAAGGATGAAAGAGATGATGTACATAAAACATTGCTACCATAAATTAAGCACTTTCAAGGTTCAGGCCACTTTACATTATCTCATTTAATAGTAAGGTTTTGAATGTTTAAGTAGCTTGTGCAAAGTCCCCAGAAGAGCTGTGATTTGAGTCAGGTCCGTCCAGAATCTAAATCCATAGGTGATATGCATTCTACTCTCTGAACCCTGAATGCCACCATATAGCCAGGCTAGACACACATAAGGCACTTAGATATTTGTTCATTTAAATTGGCCTAGGTTTCTAACTTAACCTAAACACGAAGAATTAGCTGGAGGCCTTCTATGAATATTGGCTTGAGGCACACACACTGTGGGCTGCTACGAAACAACGTGCTGTTTTCAAACCAAGGTGTTGACTGGTATAGCAGTAAAAAATCTGGGGATGGCATCCGATCTTGCAAACCCTGTCTTAAACTAGTTGATAGGGCTGTGATTTCACCTCTCTGAGCTCAGCTGCAATAGAAGAGTATCAATAGCTGCCTTGTGTGCCTTTCAGAGCTGGCTATAAGGAGTCAGTGAGATCACTTACATGAACCTGTCTGACACTGTAGTCGTGGTACATACCAAGGTTTTCTCATCATTGGTATCACAGTCATAGTGACAGGTAGAAAAGACCTAAGAGAACTCCAAATAATTCTGCTTTGGAAGAAAGAGCATGGGACAAGAAGGAGCTGGGGCTATGGAATGACTTTTTGTCTTCAATGAAAATCTAAAATTAACCGATTTTAGGTCTTAAGGCTACTGTGGGAGAAAGAAAAAAGAAGTGACTAAAATATTGGCCTTTCCAAATTCATCTTGTAGGAAGAATTAAAAGTGATTTAAATATATACTTACCAACATTTACCTTGAACCATCAAACTGACCTAGTTTTCCTTACAGCATTTGTAGTCTAGCATAGAGAATAGACTTTTAGACACAATGGGGGAAGGAAAGGGAGAGACAAATTGAAAAAGTAACATTACATATATACACTATCATATGTAAAATAGATAACCAGTGGGAATTTGCCATATGATACAGGAAGCTCAAACCTAGAGCTCTGTGACAACCTAGAGGGGTGGGATGGGGTGGAAGGTGGGAGGGAGGTTCAAGAGGGAGGAGACATATGTATGCTGCTGCTGCTGCTGCTAAGTCGCTTCAGTCGTGTCCGACTCTGTGCGACCCTATAGACGGCAGCCTACCAGGCTCCCCCGTCCCTGGGATTCTCCAGGCAAGAACACTGGAGTGGGTTGCCATTTCCTTCTCCAATGCATGAAAGTGAAAAGTGAAAGGGAAGTCGCTCTGTCATGTCCGACTCTTAGTGACCCCATGGACTACAGCCTACCAGGCTCCTCTATCCATGGGATTTTCCAGGCAAGAGTACTGGAGTGGGGTGCCATTGCCTTCTCCACATATGTATACCTATGGCTAATTCGTGGTGGGCAGAAACTAATGCAATATTGTAAAGCAATTATCTTCCAATTAAAAATTTTGAAAATAAATTTTTAAAAAGCTCTGAATTGGATTTATACAGTTCAAGAGGTAACGGAGATAAGTAAATGATTTCCAACAGAAGACATCAGAGTCCGCCTTTTAAGCTGACTGAGCAAAGTCCTCCTAAAATGTCCATGACAGCTGGGTAAATGTTCCCAGAGAGAAGAAACAGGAGGCTGAACCCAGGCCAGAAGTCAGCCTCCTGGAACACCCACATATGTCCCCAGGGTTGGCCAGGCCACCAACTCTGGTAATCAGACTGCGAAGACTGCAAAGCCCCTCCCTTGGGAGGCTTCCCCAGCAGGCAGTTACGAAGCAATGTCTTATGAAGAGCTAATGGAAAGAACCACTGACTTGCCTGGTAATTCATTTTCCAAGCCATGCTTAGGTATCAGAACAAGCAGATCTGCATCCAATTTGTCCCTCTGTTTTCCAAGCGGAGCTCTCCTTGGAATTAAAGAAGCTATAATTAAAGTACCTTATTTGGGCATGCTGTAATTAGTCACCAATTCAGTGTGCCATCAAATGTAATCCAAATACAAACACGAGGACTGTAGGTGCCAATCCCCTGGTGAGTTCGGGGAACTAGGGAGCCCAGCCTGCCTTTCTCATAAGACCTCGTCACTCCAGGGTGACTCACTTGGTGGGGCCAGTGAGAATGAGCCCCAAGGTATGCTGTCTTTCCAAAGTTTCCTAAGACTTGTGCACTGGATTTCTAGAGAGCAGATTTTATCTCATTACCACAGAGAGAAACTTGGGGTGAAGGCAGTTTTTCGATCTACACTTCAAAGGGAACAGTGTGGCTTTGTGATTAAACACCAGCTTTGGGGCCACTATTTATCCAATCAACAAATGTTCACTGAGCCCCTGCTGTGTGTAAGCCAGTGGGGATTCAATAAGGAATGAGACAGGATGATCTGCTCTAAACTCCATGAGAGCAGAAACCACGCACTCAAGCTGTGTGAACTTGGATAAATGAGCTGACCTCTCTGAGGCTTAGAGCATTTATTAATAAAATGGGAATAACAATCTCACAGTGTTGTGGTGAAGATTAAATGTGAGAAAAGACGTAAACATCTACTACTTTTGCCCAGCACAGAGCTGAGCTGGGACTGGAAAGTCAGTCTCTCCAGATGAGTCCAGCCCCTGATTCTAATCTGCCCCCACTGACAGCTCTATTGCATCTCAAAGCAGGGTAAAGATGAAAAAAGGACCTAGAGCTATAAGCCAGAGTCACGTGACTGCTCTCTTCCATTTGGAACTCAGCATTTTTCTGTCCCCACTAAAAGGGTGTGGAGTTGGCCGTACAGGGGCAGATGTCTGCTTTGTACTGGAAAAACCTCCACCTGACATTATTTATGTGCATAGCTATGTTCCACTGCACCCTTAGCTCCAGAAATCCCCCTGCCTGTCCTGCTTTTCACTGATTAGGGCATCTCCTGATTCCCCATAGAATTTTGCCCAGTGTCCTGTGCTGCAGGGAATCAAGCCAGGCTGCAGAAATAAGTGGACATCTTCAGCTAGCTGAAGGCAGCATCTCTCCATGTATTTTCATGCACCTGGGTACCTTTTCCTTTCAGGTTTGTCTAGTCTCCTCCCTACCCCAATACTCACCCCACTCACTCAGTCCATATTAACTGAGGCACTATGTCACACATTCTCAGGACGGCTTTTACATACATTATTTTGGTTCCTCCTCAACACATGAAATTGTCAACTGTCGATTGTTTAAACTGAAAAGAAACCTCAGATTCCATCTTTGATTTCTCTGCCTTCAGCCATCACACGCAATCCATCAGCATGACCTGGGGACTTCACCTTCAAAACATGATCTGTCCATCTGTCTTCACAATCACAACCAAGTCACCTTGCAGTCGCCTCCCAGCCAGGCTCTCTGCTTCTTCTGATCTGTTGTCCACACAGGGGTCAGAGAGATCTTTTAAAAAACGCAAATGAGATCAGGTTACTCTCCTAGTCAAGACACTCCAACAGCTCCCCTCACATTTAGAATCTAGTCCAAACCCCTTGCTCTGACCTCATGTTCCAACGTCCTGCTTGTGCCGCCCCCTGCCCCACACCCCCTTCTGAAGCCCCAGGGCTTCAGGGCTTTTGCATTAGCTGTGGACTCTGCCTAGCACCTACTCCATAGCTCTCAGCATGACTAGAAGCTTTCTTAATGTCAGCTCTTCAGAAAAGCCTTTCTTGACCAATATAACCCAAGCTCCTCTCAGCCGTTCTCTATCACATCAGCTTTTTAACTTTAGTATCCCATCAATGTCTGATTATTTCCTGTGTTTCTTTAGTCTGTCTCTCCTGCCTAGAATAGAAGCTCTCTGAAGGAGGTATCTTCTCTGTATTTCACTTCTTGGAGCAGAGTTTGGCACGTTATGGATGCTCAATGTATTTGTTGAGTGATTCATAACAATTATCTGTAAAACAAGAATAAACCAAGAAAGGTCAGTTGACTTGTTGTTGTTGCTGTTCAGTTGCTCAGTCATTTCTGACCCTCTGTGACCCCATGGACTGCAGCACACCAGGCTTGCCTTCATTATCTCCCAGAGTTTGCTCAAACTCATGTTCACTGAATCAGTGATGCCATCCTACCATCTCACCCTCTGTCACCTCCTTCTCCTCCTGCCCTCAATCTTTCCCAGAAACAGGGTCTTTTCCAATGAGTCAGCTCTTCACATCAGGCAACCAAAGTTTTGGAGCATCAGCTTCAACATCAGTTCTTCCGGATTGTTTTTTTCAAGTGACTTGAATGATAGCCAATGTGCCACAGAGCCTCAACTCAAACCTTAGACTCTGCTACTCTAAAGCGAATGCTTTTTCTACCCTCATAGTCATGATTCATTGCTTTTTCCCTCCCTCTGCCCTCAGCAGTTAATGCAGTCTTACTTGACATTGCATGTTTGTGATAAATGCCTGGATATGACCTCAAGCCTTAGCCTCCTTTTTTCTTCAGAGGTTTATTGATCACACCCCAAATATTTGCATTTTCAGCCCCTGCTGCTTTTTTTTTCCTTTTCCTTTTTTTAAAAAGTATTTATTTATTTATTTATTTAGGCTGTGCCGGGTCTTTGTTGCAGCACGTGGGATCTCGATCTTCGTTGCGGCATGTGAGGCCTTTAGTCGCAGCATATGAGCTCAGTTGCAGCATGTGGGATCTAGTTCCTTGACTAGGGATCAAACCCTGGACCTTGCATTAGGAGTGCAGAGTCTCAGCCCCTGGACCACCAGGGAAGTCCCCCCTTCACTGCTGCTTTTCTAAACTAACACTTACGCGTGCTTAGTCGCTGAGCGTGTCCAACACTTTGCAACCCCATGGACTGCAGCCTGCCAGGCTTCTCTGCCTGTGGGTTTCTCCAGGTGAGAATACTGGAGTGGGTTCCCACTTCCTCCTCCAGGGGATCTTCCCGAGCCAGGGATCGAACCTGCATCTCCTGCACTGGCAGTTGGATTCTTTACCACTGAGCCACCTCAGAAGCCTCTTCTAAATCAATAGGAAACACTTATTCAAAGCAGATCCAGCCATCATCCTTTATCTTTTATAAGAGATGCCCATCGCTCATCAAGCATCTGGCATTTCTGTCCACCATCCCTGCAGAAAAGTGGTGTCTGATGCACTATAGATTAGAACATGGGTGGGGAATTTCTCTCCAGGAAAGATTCAGCGAAGATTGCCACCCAGGGCTGGTTGACCAAACTGTCTGGAATGGAGGCACCAAAACAGCTTCAAAGTCCATGAGTGGGGCTGGGAGCTAGAAACGGGGGCCTGATTTGGGGTGAGAGCCTGGTGCCCTTTGCACAGAGAACTCCTGAAGGGGAGATGAACATGCCTGTGAGGAGAGCCCGGTGTCTCTGTAGTGCAGACTGAGTGTGTGACTTGAGACAATCGGCACATGTATACAAACCATACTCACCTTTTCGACGTAGAAATGAATAGCACTGAACCGGGAGTTCGAGTACTTACCTTTGAGCCTTGTCTGCGGTTTGCTTGCTGAAAGGTCCTGTCCTTCGGAATCTTCATCTCATGTGGTTGTGGGCTCAGCACCCCAACCCTGCTCACCCCAGAGCTTTTGTGGTTGATAGAACAGGATCTGTGCAAGAGAAACCAATTGTTACTGTGATTCTTAAAGTATACCACACATTGCAATTCAACCCATAGGATGCAGAGAACAGGTAGGCAGAGGGGGAGCCGGCAAAGATGGGGACTTTGGATTTTCAACACCATCTCACTGTTCATGACTTTCTATCACTCATCCTCTAAAGGCCCTGGGCCTTACCTTCTGCCCCAACCCGTTCTACAAACGTCCCTCAGCCTCTTCATTCATCTGGAATCTGGATAATTACAGTACTGTTCCTCAGGGGAGAAGACCTCCTTGGGCTGCTGAAATCACAGAGGCCAGAAATCAATCCAGTATGGAAGCAATGAAGATGGCTCTTCTGCAAAAGGAAAAAACACGTCTACCCAGAAAGGCCACACAAATCAGGTGCATTTTTCTCAATGACCAAAAAGCTAACCCATCCCACGTGAGACCAAGGCTGACGTCTGTGGAGGCAAACGGGAGAAGACCACCATCATCACACATCTCATCGCCTTAGGAGCTGGGCTAATGATGGATATAAATCCAGGCTCGCATCTGGGTGATTTTCTTGGCATTATACTTCACAGTCCTCAAGTGATTTGGTTGAGAAAGGGCAAGGGCTTACATTATTCATATAGTTATAAAACTAGTAACAGTAACACTTCTGCCCTGGCTAACATGTTTAAACCTCTGTGGGAGGTCTGGGCATGCAGCCCTCTGGACCACCTGCACCTGAGTTTGTGAACTCATTTGAGCAACTGGTCTTCACGGGGCCAACACCAGATTCTCTGCAAAGAAATACCCAGCTTCTCTGCAAAGAAAACACCCAGTGAAGGGCTGTTAAAGCACTCTTTTATGTCAGTCTCATCCTGATGCAAAAAGACGACTCATTGGAAAAGAACTTGATGTTGGGAAAGATTGAAGGCAAAAGAAGAGGGAGGCAGAGGATGAGATGGTTAGGTAGCATCACCAACTCGATGGCATGAACTTGATCAAACTCTGGGAGATAGTGGAGGGGGACAAAGGAGCCTGGTGTGCTGCAGCTCATGGAGTTGCAAAGAGTCAGACACGACTTAGCAATTGAACAACAGTAACAGCCTATTGATAAGTGATGCAATCAGCTAGAAATGCCTGTGGGTGCTCACCAGGGCTCCATACTACTTGAGGGAGCCCCTAAAGACCCTTCTCCAGCCAGAGCCAGCATTGTGGCTAGACCAGCCTTTGTGGATCTTATTATGATTGTAAGATACAGCTCAGCAACAACCATTGGGAAACTTTGAAAAGATAAGGTTTTCTAGGCCTGGAGGGTACATGACATGCCCAGGGCCACACAGGGAGGTTGTAGGTAGAGAGAGAAAAGGTGTGGACCTGTGGTCCTACTTTTATTGAAGTCAAAGGTGGGGTGCCTAGGATTTTGTGTGTTCACTCTGTTGGTGAATTTAAAATGTGAGAGTGGGAATTGAAGCACAGGAAGGGAAAAGCAGGTGGTCAAAAGGTCACTTATGTAGGTCTCTAAAAGGGGAACTTCAGAGATGGGGCAGCTTGGCTTTTTATTTAGTTGTATAGATGCAAATATATTTTTTCCAGATGGATGTCTTTGAGTGGTTGCTTAGCAATCAAAGGCTTGATATCAGGCACTTACATTACAATAGAAAAAGCTAATTATTAGGTGTTTACACCACAAGTACACTATATTCAATGCAATTCAACATGTATTTATTGAGTACCTACTAGATGCAGGCTTGATGCTAGGAGGATGATCTTACAGATCTGTGGTCAAGAGTTTGTTCTGTTGCCTATTATACTAGCACAGGATCACGATCATGTATGTGACTTAACTTCTCCAAGCCTTAGCTTCTTCATCTGTAAAATGAAGAAAATGATAACATTTAATTCATAGGATTTAGATGGCATTCCAAGAAAAATGTGTATGAAAGTGACTTTAAATAAAAATGCATTAGTTTGTTAAATAACCCCATACATGTCAGCAGCAGGAGTTGGAAGAGTATATTGATAGGGGAGAAGACAGTCTCTTCCTCAGCTGGCCAGAATGACAGAGTGTCTTGAGAAACCTCCATGATATCAGTAAAATTAAATGTTTCCAATTTCATTCTTTTACATGTAGCTGTCTAGTTTTTCCCAGCACCGCTGATTAAAGAGACTGTCTTTTTATCCATTGTATATTCTTGCCTCCTTTGTCACAGATTAATTGATGATAAATGTGTTACTCTATTTCTAGGCTTTCTATTTTGTTCCATTGATCTGCATGTCTGCTTTTTGCTGGTATCATAGCTTTGCTTACTGTAGCTTTGAAGGATAGTCTGAAGTCAGGGAGTCTGATACTTCCAGCTCTATTTTTTCCCTCAAGATTGTTTTGCCTATTTGGAGTCATTTGTTTTTCTACACGGGCTTCCCTGAAGACTCAGTGGTAAAGAATCCACCTGCAAAGCAGGAGTTGTATGTTCAATCCCTGGGTAAGGAAGATTCACCAGGAGGAAGGCATGGCAACCCACGCCAGTATTCTTGCCTGGAGAATCCCATGGACAGAGGAGCCTGATGGGATACTGTCCATTGGGTTGGAAAGAGTCAAACATGACTGAAGCGACACAATGTTCAATTCTTTACGATGCTATGGACTGTAGCCCACCAGGCTCCCCTGTCCATGGGCTTCTCCAGGCAAGAACACTGGAGTGTGTTGCCATGCCCTCCTCCAGGGGATCTTCCTGATCCAGGGATCAAACCTGAATCTCTTATGTCCCTGTATTGCAGGCAGATTTTTTACCACTAGTGCCATATGGAAAGCCTCATGCATACACGTATTTCCATATAAATTTTGAAATTATTTGTTCTACTTCTGTGAAAAATAACATTGGTATTATGATAGAGATTGCATTGAATCTGTAATATGCCTTGGGTAATATGGTTATTTTAACAGTATGAATTCTTCCAGTGCAAGAGTACAGTATATCTTTCCATCTCTTTGTGTCATCTTCGGTTTCTTTCATCAGTGTCTTATAGTTTTCCAAGTATAGGTATTATACCTCATTAGGCAGGTTAATTCCTAAAATGTTTTCTAATACCCTATATAAAAATAAATTCAAAATGGATTAAAGGCCTAAATATAAGCCCAGAAAACATAAATACCTTAAAAGAAAAGATAGGCAGAACACTCCTTGACATGAATTGTAGCATAATTTTTTTGGATCTGCCTTCTAAGGCAAAAAAGAAACAAAAGCAAAAATAAGCAAGAGGGACCTAATTAAACTGAAAGCTCTTGCACAACCAAGGAAATGATTGACAAAGCAAAAAGACTACTTACTGAAGGGAAAAAATATTCACAAATGATATGACTGATAAATATCAAAAATACATAAACAGCTCATACAACTCAACATCCAAAAAACAAACACCAGATTAAAAAATGGGCAGAAGACCTGCACAGACATTTTTGTGATGAAGACTTACAAATGACCTACAAGTATATGAAAAAGTTTGACATCACTAATCATCAGAGAGTAGGGCTTCCCTGATGGCTCAGCCCGTAAAGAATCTGCCAGCAATGCAGGAGACACAGGAGATGTGGGCTCAACCCCTCGGTCTGAAAGATGCCCTGGAAGAGGAAAATGGCAACCTGCTCCAGTATTCTTGCCTGAAAGGTCCTATGGACAGAGGAGCTTGAAGGGCTACAGTCCAAAAAATCACCAACAGTCATATATGACTGAGTGATTACATACTCAAAAAAAAAAAAAAAAATCAGAGATATGCAAATCAAAACCACATAATATCTTACATTTGTCAGGATGGCCATCATCAAAAAGATCACAATTGTCAGTGAGAATGTGAAAGAAAGGGCGACTTCTGTTGGTGGGAATGTAAATTGGTACAACCACTGTGGAAAACAGTATGGAGGTTCTTCAAAAAACTAAAAATAAAACACTCAAAAGATATAGCAATACTACTCCTGGGTATATATCCACAGAAAAAGAAAACACTAATTTTTTAAAGATCCACACACCCCATGTTCATAGGAGCATTATTTACAATAGCCAATATATAGAAGTGCCCAGCAACAGATGAATGGACATATGACATATATATGAATGACCTATATATGAACTTTAAGGCTATTAGGCTTAGTGAAATAAGTCAGGGAGAGAAAGACAAATACTGTGTGACATAACTTATATGTGGAACCTAAAAGATAAAATAAACTAGTGAATATAGCAGAAAGGAATCAGATTCACAAACTAATGGTTACCAGTGGGGACAGTGGCAAGGGTAGGAAAGGTTGGTGGTAGCAGATAAAGTGCAATCTATTATGTATAAAATAAACAAGTTATAAGGATGTATTATTGCACAGCATAGGCACTATAGCCAGTACTTTATAATGAGTATATATAGAGTTTAAAAATCATGAATCACTATGTTGCATACCGGAAACTTACATAATACTATAATCAACTATACTAAAAAATTTTTCAGAGACAATAGCATTATAGCTAAATTGTCACAAAAAGAAAGAAAGACATGCTCTCAATGGTGGACTTACTAAAGTGATTTTGGGTGAGTTGGTTACCCTGTCTGTTCCTCAGTTTTCTTATCTGTTAAATGGTGGTGTGAAAATTAGCTAAGGTAATAATATGTAAATACCTAGAGCAGTGCCTGACACAAGCAAGTTCTATATCTGGTTTGTTATTTGTTATTATCACACAGACATTTAAAATGCAAGTCGCTCCCAACTTGAAAAGGTCTTGGAAGACAGACTTTCCCAGACAATCCTATTTCATGTTGCACTCACTCACTACCCACTCTGTGGGTTACCAGATAAAATATAAGATGCTTAGTTAAATTAAAATTTCAGATAGATAATGAATCATTTTTAGTGCAAGTATATCCCATGCAATATTTGGGATATACTTTTACTGAAAAAATTTTTCTGTTTATCTGAAATTCAAATTTGACTGGTATCCTATATTTTTATTTGGTAAATCTAATAAACCTGCTGCTGCTAAGTTGCTTCAGTTGTGTCCGACTCTGTTCGACCCCATAGACGGCAGCCCACCAGGCTCCCCCATCCCTGGGATTCTCCAGGCAAGAACACTGGAGTGGGTTGCCATTTCCTTCTCCAATGCATGAAAGTGAAAAGTCAAAGTGAAGTCGCTCTCCCTTATCTTGCTAAATAATTCCAGGCAGTGAAAAGTATTTTAAAAGTGTCATTTTAAACTTGTTTATCCTAATGTCTTTCTCATTAGGATGTAAGCTCCAGGAGAGCAGAATCTTGTCTATCTTTTATCTATCTGTATTGCCAGGGCTCAGCAGAGTACATGGCCCATGGTAAGAATGGAACGTAACTGAAGATGTTTTTAGAATAACTGAATAAGGGATCCTTGCAGAGCAAGGGAGAGGCTATTGGAAGCATCCAGCTTTCTGCTTTTCTGGTCTTTCTCAAATGCTACTTTTGGAAAAAATCTTCTGAAGCAACATTCCAGTCCACGTACCTCAGTCTGAGCGCTCCGTGTTCACAGACTGGGGATCACGAGCCTTCTCAGAGCTTGGACTTCAGTGTAGGCTTCGGCATGGAGTTAGGAAACACAGTACATTTTTTCTTTGAACTGTGAACAATCAATTCTCTGCATTCCAATTCTGTCACAGTCCTGGGCTCCACAGACTACAAGAAATGGACTTGCCTTATGCTAATGGCATTTCATTTATCATTATGGTGCCGAATGAGGGGAGACCATTAAGCAGAGTATGATGTTTTATTAGTGTGTTTTTCTGAAGTCTGTGACTCTGCATAGCACAATGAATAAAAATGACCTAAATTGTGTTTCGTGAGACATTTTCAGGCTGTACTTGCTCAGTTGCCCAAGCCTGGTGATGTCTTTGGTAAATAGCATCAGACTCCATCTTCCCTTTTAAAGCATTATTGCAGGTGTGGCTGAAATTTAATTTAAATTGAATTTTTTTGCATTTGTAATAACTCTCATTTCCCGTAAAAGATGAAAACCATTGAACCCTTTATGAAGTTTAGTTTAAAACAATACAGACTTTAAGGACTTATCTACCCTGGGCCTGAAATTGGCAACACTTGCCACAGTGTTAAAAATGATGTTTCTAAATGCGGTTGAAGTTGTTCATAGTCCTTTCTGATTTGGTGTCCTATTTGCTGCCTGATGTTCTGCATTTAAACAGAAATGGCGCTCTCTGGTTTGCAATTGAGTTTTAAATTGAATGGGTGGTTATTTAAGCAGCACTATTATAGGAAAACACTGGCTTGTAAAGGATTGATGTGGGAAAGGGGGGGTCACTCTATCTTGCCTCCAGAATCTGGCATTATAAGGACTTAATTATATGAAAGCTAGCTACTTTGCCCTCAAACTCCTGTAACAATGTTTAAAAGAAAATAAAGAGGAACGCTAATATATGGGCTTGCCCAAGTGCCACTGTGCACTGAGGATGAGATGGTCGGATGGCATCACCGACTCAATGGACATTTTGAGCAAACTGTGGGAGATAGTGAAGGATAAGGAAGCCTGGTGCTGCAGTTCATGGAGTCATGAAGAGTCGGGCACGACTTAGCAACTGAACAGCAAGTGCCACTGGACAGTTTTCACAGGTCTCTCCAAAAGGGACAGCAGATAAAAACTGGGTCCCAAGTCTTCCTTTCTAGCTGGAAGCCAGAGAGAACTCTGCAGCTTACACATAGCCATATTTCAAAGGATGTAAATATTGTTTCATGGACTCCAGCAGTCAGTTTCAAAACATATGATGGCTCCTTTTCCTCCCGTAAGAGTCAATAACTCATTAGAGGGGGAAAAAAGCAGTACGCATAAGCATGTTAATTAACAGCATTATCAATACCAGCAAGAAAAAAATTGGAAGCAATGTCTATGTGCAGCACTCTGGAAATTGTTAAGTAAATTATGGTGTATGAACCATGATGAAAGATAATTCATTCATTGAAATGATAATTAGAAAGATTTGGATACATGGAAGATGTTTAAACTAAAGTATAAAGTGAGAAAATAATATGGGAATTGTGATTGCAACCATATCAGTATGACTATGTAGATGAATACAAATTGAAAGAGGAGGCAAAAATGAAAATAATAGTTGCATAGAGTTCGTTAAAGGTAATTAGTTACCACTTTAAGAAATAATTTTGAAAAGCTATAAATTCTTTTTAAAATAATGATTTTTAAAAAAGCAATGGCAGAAATGTGCAATGAGCTTCAATCTTTAAATGCAGAGACTACGTCTTCTTAGTTCACGAGACCACTGACCTAATTAGTGGCAGGCCCTGGTCTAAAAACCAGGTTTGTCCAATTGTAAAGCCCATATTCTCTTTCAAAAAATTTTTATTGAAGGGTAATTGCTTTACATGGTGTTAGTTTCTGCTGTACAGCAATGTGAATCAGCTATAAGTGTGCATATTTCCCTTCTCTCTTGAGCCTCCTTCCCATAACCCCTATCTCTAGGTCATCACAGAGCACCCAGCTGAGCTCCCTGTTTTATATAAAGCTTCTCACTAGCTGTCTAATTTTACACAGGGTAGTGTATAAGTGTCAGTAGCGTATATGTGTATATGTGACATAAATGTCAGCACGGCTCTCTCAATTCGTCCCACCCTCTCCTTCCCCCACTGTGTCCACAGTCTGTTTTCTCTGTCTGTGTCTCTATTCCTGCCCTGCAAATAGGTTCATCAGTACTGTTTTTCTGGATTTCATATATATATGTTAATATGTGATACTTATTTTTCTTTTTCTGATTTACTGCACTCTGTATAACAGGCTCTAGGATCATCCATCTCACTATAATCAACTCAAATTCATTCTTTTTTATGACTGAGTAATATTCCATTGTGTATATGTACCACAACTCCTTTATGCATTCATCTGTCTACAGATTGACAGCTAGGTTGCTTCCATTATCCTGGCTCTTGTAAATGGTGCTAAAGCCTATATTCTTAACCACTAATCTGTAATACCTTTTTGCTATCAGTCGAATACTCAGTCCTGCCATATGTTATTAAAAAATGTGTCAGTTACACAAAATGTGTTTAATTCAGCGTACCAAAAATTTGTTTTTTTATTATGTGGGGTTTTCTTGTTTTTGTTTTTTTTGTTTTTTTGTTTGATTTGCTTTGCTTTACCTCTTTATCTTGAAATAGAGCATGCATGCAAGTGTATGTGGCTGGACAGAGATGGGAATGGCCTAGGAGATGGGAGAGTTTCCAGATCATAGAAGGCCCTGGTATTTAGATCTTCTGTGGCTGATGATTACTACAGATTCTGTAATCAAGATTTCTGGGACCAGGGAGCCTGTAGCTACCTGCCTCCTTTGAGGAAAGATTTGGTATTAAAGCATCCTTGCAAGGCTGTTTGACCTGGTTGTTTTGCCCTAAAGGGACAAAGACCATGATGACCTTAAACCCTTCTTCCCCTAAGCCTGACCTGATAAGAATTATCAGCCCTCTAAATCAGATTCAGAGCCTGTCAGTCATTCTGGATTCAGTTTTGGAGATCTTATTAATGCAAATTTTATTTTAAGAATTGGAACAGAGGAAAATAACATATGCTTGTATTAATGGGAGAAAACAATAGCAATTGCTTCTGCATATTATGGCTGGGTCTCAGATTCAATGAACTCTGGAATGAGATGAAAAATATAATAAGCATGATTCTGAAAATTGAATAATCGGCATTCCACAGGGATCCAATTGTGATGGATGGCAAGACAAAAGTAAAATAAAAGGATTGTTTGCTCTTAAACTTTTCTGAGACTGCCACCATAAAAGTGGGCTTCTCTCTCCAAAGAGCTGCCAGTTGAGCTATGGAATAAGGAACACAACTCCCCAATTTGAAGTATCACATTTTAAGTCAAGTTTTGAAAAAAAAAATACATCCAGACACTTTTAAATTTATAAGATTAAGCTTCGATCTTTCCTCTAATGACAAGTAAATTGAATCTGCAAAATTATGTCCAGTATATGATTTTCAACTGTGTAATTACTGTTTAAAGATACATGTCTTCAATTTCTTCTGTTTCCTTTCGAAACTCAAGTCCATTTCAAATCTTTTAATAAGCAATTTGGTTCTCAGAGAATAGTTTCTTTGTGTTTATAATTAAGTGTTATATTTACACAAAGGAAATAGTGAAATACAAGCTCTTCTAAAAAGAACATTCTAAAACATTCCAGTGAGTACAAAAGCATGACCCTGCAGTGTCAGAATTTCTTCTGGCAATGCCAACAAAAACTCCTTGAGCTATTTTACAAAGAACTAAAGAGAAAGTCTGATTCCTCTGAATGATACGCCCTGCCCCTTTTAAGTGTGATCCTTGAGGAAATATTCAAACAACTCAACAACAATTGTGAAAGTGAATATACAGCAAGTATAATTTTTAGTACTTTATACTTTGACTTGAGATCTTGCCACCATGGCATGAGTTTATTTCTTAGGCAACAAATACCTGCAGGAAAAGTATGTTTTCTGATCATTTGATAGAGTTACCTATGTAAATTCTTTCCCAAGGTGAAAAGTGGACATTAATTAATAAACCAACAAACATGTATCAGTCACCCCTCGACCAGGTGACAGGCACTCGCCAAGTGCTGCAGGAGACACAAGTCTGAAACACAAGCCCCACCCTCACTAGTATCCAGTCTGATCAGGGAATGAGATGAATAAGACTTAGACAAGCAAAAGGAGGGGGAATAAGAGATTCCAGTGGAGGACAATGGGACTATAGAGGGAAGGAGGGGACTGTCAACTACAAATTGACACTTACCAAGAACATTGCCAATGACTGAACAACAAAGGCATTCGCCATCTGCCTCTGCAGAGACTGAACCCCATGCTGCCATAGCTGTTGACCTTCAACAACCCCCGAGGGAGTTCAGGGTGGAGTGAGGCTCTTTGTGCTCCAGGGAATCTGGTGGGACAGGTCTTTAGATAGTTCGATGTTTCTAGGAACAGATTTTATGATCTCAATCCTTGCATCTCCTCATATCTAGAGAAGCACTGAATTCCTTCATGGTGATATCAGATCCTCATGACTAACAAAAAGCCTTTTGTAAAATGAGTGCTTCATGGTATTGAACTCCCCCTTCACCAAAACCTTATATATTATCTTTCCCCCACTGCCCCTTTGGAGCAGTCTCTGAGAGCTATCTGAGATGTTGCCTCCTGGGCTGCAGTCCTCATTTTGCCCCAAATAAAACTTAACTCACAACTCTCAAGTTTTACATCTTTTTTTAGTCAATAAGACAAAGGCTTGGAGAGTAGGAATATAGGCATGTTTAGAAAAGAAGTGAAAGTGAGTCTCTGTCATATCTGACTCTTTGCAACCCCATGGACCATACCGTCCATGGAATTCTCCAGGGCAGAATTGTGGAGTGGGTAGCCTTTCCCTTCTCCAGGGGATCTTCCTAACCCAGGGATCGAACCAGGGTTTCCTGTATTGCAGGAGGATTCTTTACCAACTGAGCCGCAAGGGAAGCCCTAGAAAAGAAGAAGTAAATATAAATAATGATTGCTAGTCTCACCGGAGTGTATGTTCCTCGGTTCTTTGTCTTGTCACAACAAAAATTGGAGCGACGGACATCAAAGCCCTTGGCGCGTCACAGCTCTTGGGTCTTGGACAAACCGTGTTATAGCTCTTTAGGCAAATCAGTGTTACAGCTCTATTTTATTTAGAAGATAGCAGGAGAATCCATCCTCGAAATGTGAGGACATGCCAACCTAAAGACTTGAAGAGAGTGGAGGAGTGTGCGGGGAGAGAGAGAGAGGAGAGAGAGAGTGAGAGGGTGGGGGGGGGGGGTTGGAGAGAGAGAGTGAGAGAGAGAGAGGAGAGAGAGAGCTCGCGCATGCACGTGGCGGGGGTTGGGGGGCAGGGGAGAGAGAGAGCGATAGAGCGCATGCATGCAGGAGAGAGAGAGTGAGAGAGAGAGAGAGCACTTTGGCTCCTCCTTTTATACGTCTTTTCCTCCACCTGGGCCTGCCCTATGCAAATTGGGCTTAGCCAGGAGTGCTGTTTGTTCTGCCTGAAGTCTTCACTCTGGTCCTCGGACCTTCCTTTGACCTTCCTTGTCATTTAGCCACCGCCATTTTGGACTCCTTTTCCCTATTCTACCTACCTAACACTAGCCAAACGTGGTGCTAAAGGTTTCACATGCAATGCATTGTGTAAAATGACCAACTCATCCTAGTGGGGTGGGGGGCATTTTTCTTTCCTGTCTGAGCCCTGAGTCCTGCATACTAGGATGCCTCTTAGACCTGGACTGCTGCTGCTGCTGCTAAGTCGCTGCAGTCGTGTCCGACTCTGTAAGACCGCATAGACGGCAACCCACCAGGCTCCCCCGTCCCCAGGATTCTCTAGGCAAGAACACAGGAGTGGGTTGCCATTTCCTTCTCCAATGCATGAAAGTGAAAAGTGAAAGTGAAGTCGCTCAGTCATGTCCGACTCCTAGCGATCCCATGGACTGCAGCCTACCAGGGTCCTCAGTCCATGGGATTTTCCAGGCAAGAGTACTGGAGTGGGTTGCCATTGCCTTCTCCCTGGACAGACTGGGCCTATTGGTAATCTGCATGCATTCCTTACAATGACTTTATGAGATCCACCTTACTATCATTCTCAGTTTCCAGAGGAAGGGATGGATGGTCAGGAGGCAGAGGAACTTATCCAAGATGGTGAAGTTGCTATTATATGGGGAGCTGAGATTTGACAAAAAGTGCTCTTAATTATTAGTGCAAGACATGAACCATTGTTGTTCAATCACTAAGTCATGTCAAGTCCAACTCTTTGCAACCCCATGGACTACAACACATCAGGCCTCCCTGGACATGAGTCCTTAAGCTAAAATGGAACATTTTCATGGCATAGGTCTAGATGACCAAAACCAAAAAAGGAAATTGGTACATAATTGTGGTGGGATCCAAATTCAAGGATTTTTCCTGTTGGTACTAAAGAATCATGGAAGGCTTCTGAGAAGCAAAACATGATAGAAGCTTTCATGAATAATTTTATGTTTATGTCACCATAGCAATAGTTACTAAACAAACTGATGTCAGTAAAACAAACATACAAACTCAATCATCTGTTCAACCACTCTTCCCATCTCCAGAAATCGAAGCCTCATTCCTCTTAAGGCTACTTCTCCCAAACCATAAACAAACCAAAGAAAGCTTTTTGAAGATCAAAAAAAAGAGAGAGAGAGAGTCCTCTTATCCCCAATTCATTTCAAGATGTTTTTCCTTTATTGGTTAGTGTTTCCTCCACATTTATCTATATAGCAGAAGCTAGACATACTTGAAAAGTTGTAAGTAGTTTTGCTTAAACATCCTTTTCTTATAGCCCATTATGCCTCAAAAATCTCATTTCCTTAGAGAAATAACAGGTAGAACAGGTGTTGCATCCAGGCTTCTCCCTGAGAGATGAGAGCAGAAGTCAGGCGAAGATATGGATCATGCGGCGTGATTTAAAGTCTCTCTGTGTGCACATCTTTTGTCATCTTACCAATTTCCTGTGAGCCTGTTTATTCCCTTTCACTGTGTTTTATTCTGAACTGATATGTGGTTATTTGAGAAGGGGTGAGGCGGGGTTATACTCTTCCTATCTATTGAGATGTATGCCATCTGAGATCAGCGTCATTCCACAGTCTAGTGCAAGACAGCCAAGCAGAGGAAAGTCCATTCAGAGCAAAGGTGGTAATTTCCACGAGGCGCTTCTCCCTGTCTGATTCAAGGAGATGCATTATGCAGAAACCCCAAACAGGGAGCCTCTGTGCTGGGAACGTTCATTTAACTGCATTCCATAATGTTTCCTGCCACGTCACCAAGTCCATACATTCTCAAGCTTCTGTTTTCTCACGATTGAAATCATTCCCTTAGCAGAAACAACCTATCCTTCTCTGTGAGGTCCCATCCAGTTGGTCAGAACGCCTTTCCAGGAGTTAATTTGGCGATGAATTATATAAAGAAATTAAACAGAAACCCCATTAGTAATGTTGACAATATTCCCCACATACATGAAATATTTAATGAAAATCAAAAGCTAGGGAGTTGACTTTGCACACAAAGAACCTGTGTAAGTTGGATATTCTCTGAATGCTAATGCAAGTGTGTTGCTATTTTTTCTAAAGACCTTCTCTTTTTAAAAGGTTACTTTCCATTTACAATTATTATAAAATATTGGCTATATTCCCCATGTTGTACAATATGTTCTTGTAGCTTAGTTTATACTTAATAGGTTATACTTCTTACTGCCCACCCCTATACTGCCCCCCCACTGGTAACCACTAGTTTGTTCTCTGTATCTGTGAGTCTGCTTTTCTGTTATCTTCACTAGTTTGTTTTTTTATTTTTTATTCCACATGTAAGTGATGTCATATGGTATTTCGCTTGAACTGTCTGACTTATTTCCCTTCGCATAATGCCCTCTAAGTCCATTCATGTTGCTGCAAATGGCAAGATTTCTTTCCTTTTATGGCCAAGTAGTATTCCATTGTATATATATACATACACACACGCACAACATATCTTCTGTATTCATTCATCTATCAATGGATACTTAGCTGTTTAGTCACTAAGTCATGGCTGACTCTTTTGTGACACTTTGCACTGTAGCCTTCCAGGGTCCTCTGTCCATGGGATTCCCCAGACAATACTGGAGTGGGTTACCATTTCCTTCATCAGGGGATCTTTCCTGATCCAGAAATCGAACCCACAGCCCTAATTGCATCTCCTACATTGCAGGCTGGGTCTTTACTACTGAACCACTGGGGAAGCCCGATGAATACTTAGGCTGCATCCGTATCTTATCAATTGTAAATTATGCTGCTGTGAACATTGGAAACTTTGCAAATACCCAAGAGCTGTCCCTTGTTTTACTTCTAGTGAAAGAGAAACATCCATTTAGTAATGTTCCACCTCAGTTGGGAATCGGATATCCAGAGCTATTTTGAAAGTCTGCTGCTGCTGCTGCTAAGTCACTTCAGTTGTGTCCGACTCTGTGCGACCCCATAGACGGCAGCCCACCACGCTTCCCCGTCCCTGGGATTCTCCAGGCAAGAACACTGGAGTGGGTTGCCATTTCCTTCTCCAATGCGTGAAAGTGAAAAGTGAAAGTGAAGTCGCTCAGTCGTGTCCGACTCTAGCGACCCCATGGACTGCAGCCTACCAGGCTCCTCCATCCATGGGATTTTCTAGGCAAAAGTACTGGAGTGGGGTGCCATTTCCTTCTCCGTTTGAAAGTCTGGGGACATTCTAAATATGGAAGCCAAAGGGTGGAATCAGCCCAAATGGTAGGCATCACCTGCCAAGGAATTGGAAGCATGCTTTGGATGCTCTATCTTTAAGTCAGTTGGGTCATTCCATAAGAAAGCTCTAGTATAGTGGTTCTCTACTCTGGCCATCCATTAAAATCATCTGTAGACTTTTTAAGGTGCCCTGTGTCCGATATCAGTGAACCAAATAAATCAAAACTTGGTTATGGGAGAATCCAGACAGCTGTATAGTTCTTACTTCAAATCTACCCTTTTATGGGATTTCCCTGGTGGCTCAGATGGCAAAGAATCTCCTTGCAATTCAGGAGACCCTGGACTTTGATTTCCATGGAGTCTTTTTCTGCTCATAATTCAGGGACCATATTTCCCCGGAAGGATCTAGCTCTGGTGGTCCATTACCATTTTCTGTTAATGGTCAGTCCCAACAATGGTCTGTTGCCTTTGGCTTTGATGAGAACCCAGGTAGGAAATGCCAGTTGTCCTGTGCATTGTGACTGGGTGAAACATCAGCTTTCATTTCTCTGCTTTTGTTCTCTAGAGAGCTTGACTGAGTTCTTTCAGTTAGTTGTGGGATTCATTACTTACAAAACATCCGATCAGTTGGTTCAGAAGAGAAATAAAGCTAGTCCCTCCCACATACATAGAGACATGATAAATCTTCATTCAAATCACTAGAATGAGTGGCAGTAGCTTCTAATCATTGATTTAACACATATAAACTCTTCGTCTACTATGATCAGGGTCAAGTTCCAGGCACTAGAGATATAGCAGTGAACAAACCAAAGTGATTGTCCTTATTTAGGTCACAGCCTACAGAGGACCACAGCCTTGTCTAACTCAATGAAACTATGAACCATGCTGTGTAGGACCACCCAAGATGTATGGGACATGGTGGAGAGTTCTGACAAAATGTGGTCCACTGGAGGGGGGAATGGCAAATCAATTCAGTATTCTTGCCTTGAGAACCTCATGAACAGAATGAAAAGGGAGAAAGATAGGACACTGAAAGATGAACTCCCCAGGTTGGCAGGTGCCCAATATGCTACTGGAGATCAGTAGAGAAATAACTCCAGAAAGAGTAAAGAAATGGAGCCAAAGCAAAAATAACACCCAGTTCTGGATGTGACTGGTGATAGAAGTAAAGTCTCATGCTGTAAAAGGCAATATAGCATAGGAACCTGGAATGTTATGTCCATGAATCAAGGCAAATTGGAAGTGGTCAAACAAGAGATGGCAAAAGCGAATATCAACATTTTAGGAACCAGTGTACATGGAATGGGGTGAATTTAACTCAGATGACCACTATATCTACTATTGTAGGCAAGAATCCCTTAGAAGAAATGGAGTAGCCATCATAGTCAGCAAAAGACTCTGAAATGCAGAACTTGGATGCAATCTCAAAAATGACAGATTGATCTCTGTTTGTTTCCAAGGCAAACCATTCAATAGCACAGTAATCCAAGTCTATGCCTGAAGGTGAAAGAGGAGAGTGAAAAAGTTGGCTTAAAACTCAACATTCAGAAAATGAAGATCATGGCATCTGGTCCCATCACTTCATGGGAAATAGATGGGGAAACAGTGGAAACAGTGTCAGACTTTATTTTGGGGGGCTCCAAAATCACTGCAGATGGTGACTGTAGCCATGAAATTAAAAGACGCTTACTCCTTGGAAGGAAAGTTATGACCAACCTAGATAGCATATTCAAAAGCAGAGACATTACTTTGCCAACAAAGGTCCGTCTAGTCAAGGTTATGGTTTTTCCAGTGGTCATGTATGGATATGAGAGTTGGACTGTGAAGAAAGCTGAGTGCCAAAGAATAGATGCTTTTGAACTGTGGTGTTAGAGAAGACTCTTGAGAGTCCCTTGGACTGCAAGGAGATCCAACCAGTCCATTCTGAAGGAGATCAGCCCTGGGATTTCTTTGGAAGGAATGATGCTAAAGCTGAAAC
>NW_011495018.1:19503434-19559901 GCF_000754665.1 Bison bison bison
AAAGCTGAAACTCCAGTACTTTGGCCACCTCATGGAAAGAGTTGACTCATTGGAAAAGACTCTGATGCTGGGAGGGATTGGGGGCAAGAGGAGAAGGGGACGACAGAGGATGAGATGGCTGGATGGCATCATGGACTCAATGGACTTGAGTCTCAATGAACTCCGGGAGTTGGTGATGGACAGGGAGGCCTGGCATGCTATGATTCATGGGGTCACAAAGAGTCAGACATGACTGAACGACTGAACTGAACTGAACTGATCTGATGCCTGACCAGTAATGCTGAAGAAGCTGAAGTTGAAGGGTTCTATGAAGACCTACAATACCTTCTAGGACTAACATCAAAAAAAGATATCCTTTTCATTATAGGGGACTGGAATGCAAAAGTTGGAAGGCAAGAGATACCTGAAGGAACAGGCAAATTTGGCCTTGGAGTACAGAATGAAGCAGGGCAAAGGCTAATAGAATTTTTCCAAGAGAACACACTGGTCATAGCAAACACCCTCTTCCAACAGCACAAGAAAAGACTCTACATCTGGACATCACCAGATGGTCAACAGCAAAATCAGATTGATTATATTCTTTGCAGCCAAAGATGGAGAAGCTCTATATAGTCAGCAAAAACAAGACTGGGAGCTGACTGTGACTCAGATCATGAACTCCTTACTGCCAAAGTATAAACTGAAGTTGTTCAGTCGTGTCCCACTCTTTGCAACCCCATGGACTGTAGCCTATCAGGCTTTTCCATCCATGGGATTTTCCAGGCAAGAGTACCACAGTGGGTTGCCATTTCCTTCTCCAGGGGATTTTCCCAACCCAGGGATTGAATCTAAATGTCTTGCATTGCAGGCACACGCTTTACCTCTGAACCACCAGGGAAGCCCCCTTATTGCCAAATTCAGACTTAAACTGAAGAAAGTAGGGAAAAGCACTAGACCATTTATGTATGACCTAAGTCAAATCCCTTATGATTATGCAGTGCAAGTGTGAAATAGATTCAGAGGATTAGATTTGATAGAGTGCCTGAAGAACAATGGATGGAGGTTCGTGACATTGTACAGGAAGCAGGGATCAAAACCATCCCCAAGAAAAAGAAATGCAAAAAGGCAAAATGGTTGTCTGAGGAGGTCTTACAAATACCTTTGAGAAGAAGTGAAAGGCAAAGGAGAAAAGGAATGATATACCCATTTAAATGCAAAGTTCCAAAGAATACCAAGGAGAGATAAGACAGTCTTCCTCAGTGATCAATGCAAAGAAATAGAGGAAAACAACAGAATGAGAAAGACTAGAGATCTCTTCAAGAAAATTAGAGATACCAAGGGAACATTTCAGGCAATCAGATCAGATCAGTCGCTCAGTCATGTCTGACTCTTTGTGACCCCATGAATCGGCAGCACGCCTGGCCTCCCTGTCCATCACCAACTCCCGGAGATCACTGAGACTCACGTCCATTGAGTCCGTGATGCCATCCAGCCATCTCATCCTCTGTCGTCCCCTTCTGCTCTTGCCCCCAATCCCTCCCAGCATCAGTGTCTTTTCCAATGAGTCAACTCTTCGCATGAGGTGGCCAAAGTACTGGAGTTTCAGCTTTAGCATCATTCCTTCCAAAGAAATGGGCACAATAAAGGACAGAAATGATATGGACCTAACAGAAGAAGAAAATATTAAGAAGAGGTGGCAAGAATACACAGAAGAACTATACAAACAAGGTCTTCATGACCCAGATAACCACAATAGTGTGATCACTCACCTAGAGCCAGACATCCTGTAATGTGAAGTCAAGTGAGCCTTAGGAAGCATCACTACAATCAAAGCTAGTGGAGGTCATGGAATTCCAGTTGAGCTATTTCAAATCGTAAAAGATGATCCTGTGAAAGTGCTGCACTCAATATGCCAGCAAATTTGGAAAACTCAGTAGTGGTCACAGGACTGGAAAAGGTCAGTTTTTTAATTCCAACCCCCAAAATGGCAATGTCAAAGAATGTTCAACCTACTGCCCAATTGCACTCATCTCACACGCTAGCAAAGCAATGTTCAAAATTCTCCAAGTCAGGCTTCAACAGTACGTGAACTGTGAACTTCCACATGTTCAAGCTAGATTTAGAAAAGACAGAGGAACCAGAGATCAAATTGCCAAAATCCATTGCATCATCAAAAAAACAAGAGAGTTCCAGAAAAACATCTACTTTTGCTTTATTGACTATGCCAAAGCCTTTGACTATGTAGACCACAACAAACTCTGGAAAATTCTTAAAAAGAAGGGAATGCCAGACCACCTGACCCGCCTCCTGAGGAATCTGTATGCAGGTCAGGAAGCAATAATTAGAACTGGATATGGAACAATAGACTGGTGCCAAATTGGGGAAGGAGTACATCAAGGCTGAATATTGTCACCTGGCTTATTTAACTTATGTGCAGAGTACATCATGAGAAACGCTGGACTGGATGAAGCACAAGCTGGAATCAAGATTGCCAGGAGAAATATCAATAACCTCTGATATGCAGATTACACCACCCTTATGGCAGAAAGTGAAGAGAAACTGAAGAGCCTCTTGATGAAAGTGAAAGAGGAGAGTGAAAAAGTTGGCTTAAAACTCAGCATTCAGAAAACTAAGATCATGGCATCTGGTCCCATCACTTTGTGGCAAATAGATGGAGAAACAATGGAAACAGTGACAGATTTTATTGCTTTAGGCTCCAAAATTACTGCAGATGGTGACTGCAACCATGAAATTAAAATGCTTGCTCCTTGGAAGAAAAGTTATGACCAACCTAGAAGGCATATTAAAAAGCAGAGACATTACTTTTCCAACAAAGGTCCATCTAATCAAAGCTATGGTTTCTCCAGTAGTCATGTATGGATGTGAGAGTTGGACTACAAAGAAAGCTGAGTGCTGAAGAATTGATGCTTTTGAACTGTGGTGTTGGAGAAGACTCTTGAGAGTCCCTTGGAAAGCAAGGAGATCCAACCAGTCCATCCTAAAGGAAATCAGTCCTGAATATTCATTGGAAGGACTGATGCTGAAGCTGAAACTTTGGCCACCTGACATGAAGAATTGACTCTTTTGAAAAGACCCTGATGCTAGGAAAGATGGAAGGTGGGGTGAGAAGAGGATGATAGAGGATGAGGTGGTTGGATGGTATCACCGACTCAATGGATGTGAGTTTGAGTGAACTCTAGGAATTGGTGATGGACAGGGAGGCCTGGGGTGCTGCAGTCCACGGGATATCAAAGAGTCAGACATGACTCAGCAACTGAACTCAACTGACTGAACTGAACTACAGAGGAAGGGAGACAAGTGAATAAGTAAACTTGTACTGTAAGTAAACTTATAATAGCGTATTAGTTAGATATTCCTGTGTAACAAATTGCCTCAAATTCAGTACCTCAAAAACCAAGTTATATTATCTCACAGCTTCTGATATTCAGGAGTCTTTTGGGTAGTTCTTGCTTAGAGTCACTCATGAGGTTGTAGTCAAGTTGTCTTGAAGGTTGATCTGAAGATGTGTCTAGCTTTGGGGGATCTGCTTTCAAGTTCACTCATGTGGCATTATCAGGAGGCTATTTTTCTCACCATGTGGATCTCTTTGGAGAGCAACTCACCCCTGGAAGCCAGCTTCCCCCAAAGAAACAGTGGTCAAGATGGAAGCCATAGAGTCCTTTACAATTTAATCTTGGAAGTGGCATATCTTTGCCTCTGCCATGTTCTGTTGTTCTTAACCCTGACTGGGGCTTCCCCAGTGGCTCAGTGGTAAAGAATCTACCTGCAATGCAGAAGATGCAGGAGACTGGGGTTTAATCCCTGGGTCAGGAAGATTCCCTGGGGAAGGAAATGGCAACCCACTCCAGAACTCTTGCCTGGAAAATCCTATGGACGGAGGAGCCTGGTCAGCTACAGTCCATAGGGTTGTGAAGAGTTGGACATGGCTAAGCACACATGCATGTAACCCTGATCAAATATGAGAGAGGGCATGGATAACAAGATGCAGAGATCTTCGGGGCTCTCTTGGAGACTGGCTTATAAGTGCGTTGATAAATGCTATGGAGGATACACAGCAGGCTAAAAAGGTCTGGAGGGCAGAGTTTGGAGTGACTATCATTCTTGATACAGATGGTCAGAAGGGCTTTACTTACACAGAGCAGAGACCTGAAGGAACTGAGGGAGTAACTTTGTGAATTCCCTCTCTGGGTCACGTTTTCAGGGAAGACTTCCCTCACCTCCTGCCCCACCATCAGTATCACTCCGAGCCCTACTCTGTGTTCCCAGAGTACCCACATAGACTCTTATTACCCTTTGGTGTCTTCCTTCTTTCTCTTCCACTAGGGGGTGAGTTCTTCAGTGCCATGGACAAGGTTTCATTCATCTTTGAATCCCCCCAAAAAGATCAGTAAATTTGATGAATGAATAAAGTGAATGAATGAGTTTACTTCCTCTGCAGTCCTTTTTTTGAAGTTAGCTTGAACTCCTCTTTAACATTATGGGTTTTTTTTAATTAAACATCACAGATTTTTGTCTAAAAAAATCTCTGGACATGAAATCATATACCCACTTTAAATGTATAAGCCTACTTCTCTGATGCTTTGTCAATTGCACTGCCTACAGACACTGTCAGCTTAAGCACCATATGGAACAAAAATATGCAGCAACTTATTGAATGGGAACATTTTGTGAGAAAAATATTTTTGTTCCCATGCAGCAACATTTCTATTAAATGCCTTCTAAATATGTAAAAAAAAAAAAAAAAAACCACACACAGAAAACAAACCCAGAGTGGCAATAGAATGCCCTAAGGAATCTAGAAAGCGTGCAAACCAGCAATATTATTTTATAATGAGAAACAGATACGGGTGATATTGTTTCTTCACGCCCTCCTTTCTTTTGGCAATCGTTTACTTTCTAAATATATGTCTGATAAATCACATGCTCTGATTCACCCACAGCCCTGGGCCAGAGGCAGCCACTTATACAAAAGGACAGATGGTCACTCACAGAATTCTGTCTCTCATTGTGTTTGAGAACTAAACTGTCACTCTGAACATCAGCAATCTGGCTCCTTAGGACTCTAGGGCGCTAGCCTGGCATCTAGTTTAGGATTGCTACCAAAGTTCAGCCCTGAGAACTAAAAGTACCAAAACCAAGGAAACTGTAACGTTCCTAAGAGTCACTTAGGTATCTTGCTAAATGCAGCTTCTGGTCCAGAAGTTCTGGGGTGGAGCCAAAGATTTCAGCATCTCTAACAAACTCCTGGGTGATTCTTTGGGGCTGTTCCTCCTACGTGCTTTGAATAGTAAGGTACTAACAAGGCTTCAGGCAATGGCACCCCACTCCAGTACTCTTGCCTGGAAAATCCCATGATGGAGGAGCCTGATAGGCTGCAGTCCATGGGGTCGCTAGAGTCAGACACGACTGAGCAACTTCACTTTCACTTTTCACTTTCATGCATTGGAGAAGGAAATGGCAACCCACTCCAGTATTCTTGACTGGAGAATCCCAGGGATGGGGGAGCCTGGTGGGCTGCCGTCTATGGGGTTGCACAGAGTCGGACACGACTGAAGCGACTTAGCAGCAGCAGCAGCAGCTTGCATCTGTAGATGGTTTGAGACTTCTTGTTTTTTTTCTATTCCTTTTTCTACTTTTTTTTAACCATCCTAATGAGTAATCCCTAATAATCAAGAATCAAGTTTACTTTATTAATTTTCAAACCTGTTAAACCATTTATTCTCCACAAGAAAGTCTCTGTTCTTTCAAAAACTCACTTTGAAAAACACGTTCTGCCATACATTTTCATCTGAACAAGAGCCAGGATGCCAAGGATTCTACAATGTAGGTTTTGAATCTAACAAAATCCTTACCTATTACCTCCCCATCAAATGTACTGTCTTCCAAGCATTTCCATATGGAAACCAGCCCAGAAAAATATAGCCATTAAAAGTAAAATTTTAAAGGTTACATTGATTACCTCATATAAAATTTCATATCAACACCTTTCTCCTATAACCTAGCTGCCACTTTAATGTTGCTAGACCCATTGGAGAAGAAAATGGTAACCCACTCCAGTGTTCTTGTCTGGAGAATCCCAGGGATGGGCAAGCCTGGTGGGCTGCCTTCTATGGGGTCACACAGAGTCGGACACAACTGAAGCGACTTAGCAGCAGCAGAAGCAGCAGCAGACCCTATATAATGTAAGGTGGTGCCTGTAAGTACTTGCAACTTAGCCAGTTCAAAGGACAGAAGTGGCCATAACAAAAGCACATAACACCCACACATGTATATAACTAATATTTTTCAAAGTTTTCACATGCCCTTTCTTAAGATCTTCACTATGTCCCTGTGAGGTCAAGGGCTTCCCTGGTGGCTCAGAGAGTAAAGAATCTGCCTGCAATGTGGGAGACCTGGGTTGGATGCCAGGGTTGGGAACATCCCCTGGAGAAGGGAATGGCTACCCACTCCAGTATTCCTGCTTGGAGACCCCATGGACAGAGGAGCCTGGAGGGCTATAGTCCATGGGGTTGCAAAGAGTCAGACACAACTGAGCAGTTATCCCCCCGCCCCTCCACACACACACACACGACTGAATCACCTTGCTATACAGAAGATATTACATAACATTATAAATAAAATATTGCATGCAAAGTCCCTTCAGTCATGTCTGACTCTTTGTGACCCCATGGACTGTAACCCTCCAGGCTCTTCTGTCCATGAGATTGTCCAGGCAAGAATACTTGAGTGGATTGTCATTTCTTCTTCTGGGGGATCTTCCCGACCCAGGGATCAAACCCTCATCTCCTGCGTCTCCTGTGTTCTTTACCTGGATTCTTTACCACTGAGCTACCTGGGAAGTCTGAGGTGATGGTTAGGAGGGAGCGAAAACCAGGCAAGAATTCTCTGCAGCCTGGAGCATGACAGAACCTGCAGGGAAATTCTTATAACTTTCCCAGAGATCATCCTGCCCTGGGAAAGGGCTTGAATGATCTTGCAGAGAAACTGGACCCTTTTCCTGTCCCCCATTAGGAAAGTTGGCGTCATCCAGAGAAGTGAAATCTTTGGGGAAAGGAAGAGTGTCTTTCCCAGCACGCCGATGAGAAGACCATCTCAGAATGTACCTCATGGGAATAGACCACACAGCATTTCCTGAACCGATAGCCTGGGAGCAGACAGGACATCAAAAGCTGGCTTAAGTGGATCCTTGCAACTGGAATCACATCATTTGACTGTGAGACTTCTTTTTCTTCTCGTCAGCATGTCAACCTGAAGAGGGAACATGAAGAAACAGAAATAGGACAAGGAGTTGGGGTCAAATCTGGATTTTAACTCTGTTTTAATCCCTGCTTTGACATTTATAAACTGCATGAATTCAATTTCCTCCTATGTAAAATAAGCCTATGTCAGGATTTGAACAGTCAGTAAATAACATTTTCTCCTCCTCTAAATAAGAATCTGGATAAAATTAAAAAGTAGCCATGAGTCAAACTGAGGCCTAAACATCATCATGGTGGTTTAGTTTGCTAAATTGTGTCCGACTCTTGTGACCCCATGGACTGTGGCCTGCCAGGATCCTCTGTCCATGGGATTCTCCAGGCAAGAATACTGGAGGGGGTTGCCTTTTCCTACTCCAGAGGATCTCCCCTACCCAGGAATTGAAGCCACAATTCCTGCATTGGCAGGTGGATTCTTTTTCACTGAGCCACCTGAGAAGCCCCCATCTCCCTTGTAGGATTGGTGAAGTCACTATACGAGATGAAGTAAATGGAGCCAGAGGGCCAGGAACCATCTGAGGTTATTTTCTTTCCTTCTTTCATCTTTCCCTCCAATCTGCTTTAGAAAATAAGAAAAGATCAAGTTGCACAGAAGCTCCCTGAGACACTTTCCCCAGGGCAACACTGTCTACCTCAGTCTGCTGTTGTCAGGCTAGGATGACCGTGCATCTTGGGCTCCCTGGGCAGGCTGAGGGCCCTGTGTCTTGTCCAGTTTAGCATTTGCTGCAAAAAGAGTTCTAGCTGGACTATACTGACCATCTTTCTAGTAGGAAGTTTTCAAGCAGAGAAACAACAAATACTACTCCCTTTGTTTCCATATCACTGCTCTCACTTGCCTTTTCTCCCCTTCTCGGGCTCCATCATTGGGTTCTTTTCATAAAGGTCAGCATTTCCCAGGTGTGGGTCCTTCCTGTTTCCTTATTTCCTCTGCCTATCCTCTCTGGATGACCCACCCACTCCTTCTTCACCTACACAAACTGTATTTGCATCAGCTTCCAAATCTCTGTCCCCTGCTCTCATGTGCCTGCTCCCATCTCTAACTGCCACACTTTTACCTGGATTCCCTTCAAACATCCCAAAGGTAACTCACTTTCTTGTTCTTCTTTGCTCAAACTGCTTCTCTTCCTCACATCTTCCAGCTCTACTTTTCCCACTCACTGTCCCTAACTGAAGCCTTAAAATTATCCTCAGTAGCCGATTCTTTTTTAGTCCCTGCATTTAATTAAAAGATTGAAGGCAAAAGGAGAAGGGGGCAGCAGAGGATGAGACAGTTAGAAAGCATCATCGACCCAATGGGCGTGGATTTGAGCAAACTCTGGGAGAGGGTAGAGGATAGAGGAGCCTGGAGTGCTGCAGTCCATGGGGTCACAAAGAGTAAGACACAATTTAGCGACTGAACAACGATTTAATTAAAGCTCGATTCTGTCAATATCTCTTACATGAGTCCTCTTCTCTCCAGCCTGGCTATTGCCACCTTAGCTGGATCCTCATCCTTCACCTGCCTCCTTGCAATGGCCCCATAAACAATCTCCTGTCTGAATGTGTCAACCCCTCCAGAAGATTGTCACCTGAATCCACAGTTAAGGGCGCAAAAGTCTATTTCACTCTGTCTCTCTGTCTCCCTCGCCTACCCACCCCCCACCACACCACGTAACTTGCAAGACACTCCTGACTCCCTTCACCCAGTGCCCAGTCCTCTGCACCCAAGCTTACCACAATGACCTTTCATGTCCTTTACTGCCCAGTGGTGCCTCCTGCCATTCATTCACCCTCCAAGACTTAGGACCCAATGGCACTGAACTGATATCACCATTCCCAGAAGAGTCTACTCCCTTTATTCTGCCTAGGCTCCTCCTGCAAGCTCCAATTTGAATCAAGGTGTTAGTCGCTTGAGTCATGTCCGACTCTTTGTGACCCCCTGGACTGTAGCTTGCCAGGCTCTTCTGTCCACAGGATTTCCCAGGCAAGAATACTGGAATGGTTTGCCATTTCCTCCTCCAGGGGATCAAACATCAAATGTCCTGCCTCAATACAACATCTAATCCCTGACTTGTAAGCATTGGTTGTTGTTCAGTCGCTAAGTTGTGTTCAACTCTTTGTGACTCCATTGGCTGCAGCACGCCACGCTTCCCACTCCTTCACTATCTCCTGGAATTTGCTCAAATTCATGTCCACTGAGTCGGTGATGCTAACCAGCCAACTCATCCTCTGCCGCCCCTTTCTCCACTTGCCCTCAATCCTTCCCAGCTTCAGGATAGTCTTCCTTTAAGGGTGATTTCAGATGCCCTTGCTTTGGTGAAGCCTTCCCAGACTTCCTTGCTTCTTAGTTACACCCTTTCTGTGTGCCTTCAATATTTAACTGCTGTAACAGAGTTATACATAATCAAATTGCAGGTAATCTATTGGCATTTATGATTCTCCCATTATAATGGTAGCTTCTTGAGAATAGAGAATCATTTTTTAATCACTTTATTTCCAGCATCTAGATATTGACTCCCTCTTAGGTACAACCATTATGCCATTCGTTGCATGCAGAAATAACTGGAGGGATAAAGACTGATTTATGTTAGTGTGATAAAGCATTCCCATTAACCACAGGTCTGGGGATCAGGAAACACACCCCAAAGCATCAGTGTTGCCTCTACTTAGCCTAGTGAACTAAAACAAGTCCCTTCTCTGAGCTGTGTTTTGCTTCTTCAGGTTGAACAATGGTCAAATGTTAGCCACACAACTCTCCTGCTAGGTGCAGCAGCAACACAAAAAATGTTCAGAATCTTTTCATGTCTGACATTAAGTTGAATATAATGAAATATATCACTGTTACTACCATGAATTAGATTTTCTGGCTAAATATTCAGGTTATGCTTTCAACTCAGGCTTTGTAATAAATAAATGAAAAGATGATACATATGCAGAAAAAGCTTTAAAGAATTAAAAACACAGAACTCCATCTATAGGTTTTCTATTAAACCATGCTCGTGCTCAGTTGCTCAGTTGTGTTCGACTCTTTTCGACCCCATGGTCTATAGCCCACCAGGCTCATCTGTCCAAGGAATTTTCCAGGCTACTGGAGTGGATTGCCATTTCCTACTCCAGGGGATCTTCCTGACAGGGATTGAACCTGTGTCTCCTATGTCTCCTGCATTATCAGGCAGATTCTTTACCACTGTGCCACATTTGAAATCTCATAAACATGACCAATTAGTAGTCGGTAGCATTCTAATTCGGAGAAGGCAATGGCACCCCACTCCAGTACTCTTGCCTGGAAAATCCCATGGATGGAGGAGCCCGATGGGTTACAGTCCATGGGGTCGCTAAGAGTCGGACACGACTGAGCGACTTCACTTTCACTTTCACTTTTCACTTTCATGCATTGGAGAAGGAAATGGCAACCCACTCCAGTGTTCTTGCCTGGAGAATCCCAGGGACAGGGGAGCTTGGTGGGCTGCCGTCTGTGGGGTCGCACAGAGTCAGACACGACTGAAGCGACTTAGCAGCAGCAGCAGCATTCTAATTATATAGCTAGATTTGCATAGTTTTTTTTTCTTTTCATAAATCTTTATTTTGAAATCAGACCCCTCCCAGGAAGTAACTGCAAACCAGATTGTTTTCAAAAGCTCCTCTTAGCATTTTGAAAAAAATAAAGAAAAACTGAGGACAATTTACACTGCTGTGGTACCAGACCTCAATCTATATAAGAATCTCTCCTAAGGGAATAATTCTAAATACAGAAAATTCTTTATGCACTGAGTGTTCCTCACACACAAGGGGAAAAAAATAAAAGTAATCAAAATGTTCAATAAAAAGATAATGGCTAAATGAATTAGAGTGTACTTGTGTGATGGAAAACAATGCAATCTTATATGTTATAAGGATTTGTATAATAGCAGCTTAAGTCTCTGTGTTATAATGTCATGTGGAAAAGTATGGTAAAAAGCCTGTATACAATATAAGCACAAGTATCTAGAAAACAAGCCAAACTGTGTGTGCTCAGTTGTGTTCGACTCTGTGACCCCATGGACTGTAGCCCGCCAGGCTCCTCTGTCTGTAGAATTTCCCAGGCAAGCATACTGGAGTGGGTTGCCATTTCCTACTCCAGAGAAGCACGTCTGTATAGTTTCTGCTTATTTCTATTGTCTCTCCCATTGATGGCTGTGAAAACTGGGGAAGGAAAACCACACTAGTGTCAGAAGTGGGAACCACCACCAAAATTTTTTTTATAATCACAACTTCCTCTGCCAATTTGCCTATGGGGAAGGATTTCAATACTCTCAGATTCTCAATACTGCTTTATTTCTCTGAGCCTTTTTTTTTTAAATAACGTATGTTTGATTACTAAAGTAATTTATGTTCACTTGAAAATCTTCCTAATTTTAAACTTTCTTATCCATGTCTGGTTTGAAGTTAAATTGGAAAATAATTGTTCTTTTAGCAACCAAAACTCTTGGCAGCTTGCCTCCAAACGGAGCTTGGAATTATGTAACTCTCCGTTTAGCAGAAAAACTTTTCTAAAAGGGCCAACTCCTCTTCTAGAACCCATCATTTCAAAGCAGCTTTTAAGCAGATTGTAAATGGATTTTTACCACTGTTAGTGGTATTTCCAGCATATACACTTAAAAGCATGATACAATTTATGGTTTTCTTAATGCCTTGTAATACGGAATGAATCGTAGATAAATAAATGGATTCCTCCCCTCTCCCCAAGAGAGCTGTTAGTAAGTAATTACCAAGTAGAGGTGAGGAAAAAGAGAATAGTAAAACCAAGGCAAGAAGAAAATGTAGACAGGGGCTGGCCATCTTCTCAGGGAGGCAGGCAGAAAGCTGGATGTGTATACCTGACATCACCTGGTATGTAAGGTTGACTTCCTCATCTCTTTCACATGTTCAGGGGCCTCTCTGTGGTCCTCACTGATCTAAATAAATCTCTTCAGAGCCCTAGAATAGACAGAATTTCACACCAAAATCACCAGGCAAAAGAATTACAAACACAGATCCCAAAGTCTCACCCCAAAACTACTGAACAGCAATCTCTGGGGTGGGACTCAAGACCCTGCGTCTTAACAAAGTGCCCTAGTGAGACCTGTACCCTTCATAGGACAGGAATCTGAGATTGAGCTGAACTGAACTGAACTGAACTGAATCTGAGGTCCAAGGCGGGAATCTGATTTGCCTAATGTCATACCACAGGGTGGTAGGAAAGTCCTCTGACCTCCAGATCAGTCCTCCCCTTGAGATAGCCTTTGAAGGACAAGTTTGTGTAACAACAGGCTTCCCAAGTGGTGCTAGTGGTGAAGAACCTGCCTGTTAATGGAGACACGGTTTCGATCCCTGGGTCAGGAAGATCCCCTGGAGGAGGGCATGGCAACCCACTCCAGTATTCTTACCTGGAGAATCCCATGGACAAGGGTTCCTGGCAGGCTACAGTCCATAGGGTCACAAAGAGTCAGACACAGCTGAAGTGACTTAGCATGCACGCACATGTAAGAACAAAGCACTGGATGTGAAAGTCACCTTCACATAGTAGAAACAAATTTGCTACTAATCACTGGACTACCATTATCAAGTCTTCCTTGGTTCATACAGGTGTCTGTCTGAGATTTTTAGAGGGAACTAAATAAGAAAATTTGGAGAAGGCAATGGCAACCCACTCCAGCACTCTTGCCTGGAAAATCCCACGGACGGAGGAGCCTGGTAGGCTGCAGTCCATGGGGTCACAAAGAGTCAGACATGACTGAGCAACTTCACTTTCACTTTCACTTTTCACTTTTCACTTTCATGCATTGGAGAAGGAAATGGCAACCCACTCCAGTGTTCTTGCCTGGAGAATCCCAGGGACGGCGGAGCCTGGTGGGCTGCCGTCTATGGGGTCGCACAGAGTCGAACACGAATGAAGCGACTTAGCAGCAGCAGCAGTAGCAGCTAATCCTCAAACTGCTGCAGTATCAACATTTTCTTGTCATCAAGACAAACTCTCAAAGTATCGGCTGTAGAAGGTATTGGCTCAGGGGTGGAACCTTTCTCAAGGAATTACAGGTCAGTTATTCACATGACTGATTTTCTTCTCTCCAGACACTGACGTCGCCAATGCTGTTCCTAGTTAGAGGAAAAGAACAGTTCCTCTGGTCTCCCTTGGAGAGGTTCTCTGCCCTCACACACTTCCATCAATTACAGCCTGTCCCCTGATCCCATTACCAAGGAAGGGGGTGAAGCCTGGAAAGGGAGGCATGAGATTCCTCACAACGACCTTAGAGAAATAGCCACCCATGTGTGTGGTGGACTCCAGTAAAGTATGACCAGACACCGTGCTTCATTCGTCTCTGTGCCGCTCACACTGTTTGGGAAAGTTCCAGCCACCTCCTAGGTGCTGGGGAAATATTTCTGAATGAATGGAGGAATAAATGAACAATCTCTGTCCCCCAAAGTCCTATAATATTTTCTTTGGTTTAATAGGGGCTTCTCTGAGCCACCCTTTTCACCCAAGATAGGACACACCATATTGTGAGGTTGAAAATTTAATACAAGAGACTCACTGATACACTCAGAAAACCAGCAGTGGAGGCTCAGAGATGAATAGAGTGTTCTGTGGACTCCCAGTGAGCCCTTCCCCTTGCAATACGAAGCATTTACTGGGCTGCAAGTATCCCGGTGTTATGCCATGGCAACACTGGGATTCATTTTATTTCCCCCAACAGATGTTACGCTCCTAGAGGGCAGGAACCATCTTCCATATAGTCATCATCATTATCATCATCTTTATCATGTAAGCTCCCTGAAGACAGCAATTTTTGTTTTGTTCCCTGATGTATTCTAAATACTCAAAACAGCTCCTGGCACATACCAGGGGCTTTTCAATCTTCAGTGAACACTGAATAATAATTATCAACCTGAGAATACTGCCTATTTCTTCCCTTCCAGGCACTAAGTCGAGTACTCTATACTCATTATTTCAACGATATGAGGAACCTGAGACCCTGGACCATACATAGGTGCAGAATGTCCTCAGCTGATGAAGCCACACTTCCTACCCAGGCAATCTGAATCCAGGGACCACATTTACCCAAATCCCGCCCCCCACCCCCCACCCCATGACACTATCCCAGCGACCTCTAATACTTTACATCTCTCACAGTTTCTTGCAGGAGGGGTGGTGAATGTTCATCAAATTAAGGAAAAGATAAGATTCCAAACCAATGGCTCTGGACAGCTGACTCTACCTGAGAGCTCTGATCTTGAAGGAGCCAGGACTCCTACTGTTCAACACCGAACCAGGGTTAATAACAGAAAGAGGATTGACCAAATGAGCATGTCAGTGTTAAACTCTGCTCAGCCAGGCAGTTAACAAGATTTTTATTGACAGGAAAATAAAGACTTCAGAAAGAAATATGGTTCCTTCTGCCTTGTCTTAAAGTGAAAAATGAGTAGGACTGGAAAGAGAACGGATCACTTTCCCTTTTGAAGATGCTCTCTCTAGTTTCTCTCCAATGATTGCAATGCAACCAGGCAAGCAGCAGGACCACTGGTTCAACCACCACCTGGAAGTGAGTGAGAAACTTGATGGATGGGGAAAAGAGGGAGGGAGCTGCAGTTTCCCAGGCACAGAGAGCATCCTGAGCCACTGGTAGACACAACCCTGCATGCCAGGAAGTATGTTGAGAACTTCCCACCTGGAATGCAAACACCAGAGGATATATCTGGTGCCAAACAATCAAAAAAGCCTCCTGTTCTTTAGTTCATGTCAGTAAATATCTACTAGTAAATATCTAATGCCCAAACCTGCATTAGAGGTTTATTTCTTTTATATTTACATGGCTCAGATGGTAAAGAATCCACCTGCAATGCAGGAGAACCAGGTTTGATCCCTGGGTCAGGAAGCTCCCCTGGAAAAGAGAATGGCAACCCACTCCAGGATTCTTGCCTGGAGAATCCCATGAACAGAGGATCCTGGTGGACTACAGTCCGTGGGGTCACAAAGAGTTGGAGAGGACTGAGCAACTAACACAATAATAGCAGAAACATACTAATAGTATGTAACATTTCACAATGTGCTTTCAACTTCTGCTCATTTTTTAAAATTGGGGTATAGTTGACAATGTTGTGCTAGTTTACAATGTCGTGCCAGTTTCAGCTGTGCAGCAAAGTGAATCTACCATATAGATCAATGGAATGAGACAGAAAGCCCAGAGATAAACCTACACACCTCTGATGACCTAATCTATGACAAAGAAGGCAAAAATAGACAAAGGAGAAAAGACAGTCTCTTTAATAAGCAGTGCTGGGAAAACTGGACAGCTACATGTAAAAGAATGAAATTAGAACACTCCCTAACACCATACACAAAAATAAACTCAAAATGGATTAAAGACCTAAATGTTAGACTGGATACTATAAAACTCTTGGGGGAAAACATACACAAAATACTCTTTGACATAAATCACAGCAAGATCTTTTTAACCCACTTCCTAGAATGATGAAAATAAAAATGAAAATAAACAAATGGGACATAATTGAACTCAAAAGCATGCCAAAGCACAGCATAACTTCTGCTCATTTTGACATGGGATTCACATAATATCCTGGGATAAAGCGTGGCCAGATTCATTATGCTAGTTTTATAGTTGAGGAAACCAGGGTTCTGAGACCAGCCACTACGTGCCTACACTTACAGAGTGCTTAAACTGTGGCAGGCACCCGTTTGCAGGCAAGAAGTCTGCGCACTTTTTACAACAAATCTATAAGGTAGATACTTTTCATCTCCATCATAAAGATGAGAAACCTGAGGCTTTGAGAGATTAAGTTTCCCGGAGTTGCACATATAGTGGGTGAGAGAGTTGGTATGTAAACAAAGGAAATTCTGTTCCCTTGTTCTGAAATTCAATGTTACCCTGTCATCAGAGGTTAAATAAGTAGCCCAAGATCATGCTACTTGCCAGCGATAAAGCTCCACTCATACCCAGAGCACTTTCCTTTAACCCAGCTGCTTGAGGAAGTTATTTATTAACATTGGAAAGGGCTTCTGTTTTAAAGTCATTTATCTTCTGGTGAAGAAAGTGAGACAAACATAATACAGAGCTAATATCAAGGCAAGGCCAAAGCCTGGCCTTCAGTCAATTAATAAGATCTCCAGGCATAAAACATCATTTGTGTTCAGAATAGAAAGAAAATCAATTAGCACTGCATCCCATGATGAGCAGATAGGTATTGAGAATTTAGCATGCACTCATGTTTTCCTTGCTTTGGCAGAAGCATTTACCACTTATGGAGTATCTAGACACTGCCTATACCTCCTTGCCTGTTTGAAGTCAAGAACTATGTGACTCTTTTTGGACAACACGTTGAGAGTGGAGGTCATGTGCATCACTTCTGGACCAAAACAAGAACAGCACATCAACTTTCTACATGTTCTCTTTTTCCAGAAGCGGTCCAGGTTATGGAGACTTTGGCAGCCTTTTTCAGTTCCTAGGTTTCTTTGAGGAGAAAAACCTCCCTCTGAACTGTACTGGATATACATCCTGGAGGAGAAATAAACCTTTGTTGTGTGTTAATACACTACAATTTGAGGTACATTTGTTACTGCAGCATAACTTAGCCTATCCTAACCCCTCCAGAGGCCTGATGTCATGTAAAAGAAGGAATGCATCAAGGATTTACTTGAATGATGCCTTGGTAATTCTGCCAGGGAAAGAGGAACATGGGGAGTTGTGGGGCCAGAAGAGACAAGAGCGATGTGCCAGCGCCCTCCCCCACCCTCCCGGCAGTAGGTGTATTTTGGGATCCAGCGTTGGCTGCAGCTGGATTGCAGAAGTAGAATGAGGCCAGAAAGAGCCTTCAGTGGTCAGAATTATAACATTATGAGGCTGGGAAGTACCTTAAAGATAAGTTTATATTTGGGGATATTTTAGATGAAGATTCACTTGTTCTCAGTTGTACCACTTGGGCTATAGGTAAAGGATGTTGGGTTTTGTTCAACAGAGTGAAGACTGGAGGTTCTGCTTGAGGAGAATGCAAAGGGCAGTGGTGTCAGGACGGTTGGTATTTGGAGAAACTGAAGCCAAGGAAACAAGATAGAAGGCCATTTTCTAAGGCAGAGTCTAGGAAGCTTCTAATGCTGAAAGTTGGACCTAACTCTCTCAGACTTTACTGATATGAAGATCTGAGAAAAGAGGTTAGTCTGAGACAGGACGCACAAAATCCAGGTCCCAATATTAGGGAGGGCTTTGTTTCCAAAGGAAGACCCCAACACCTCCCAAACTGGAGCCAATCCCTTGTCCAGGGTTTGATATGTACATATTCTTTGCAATAGTGACATTTTGCTGGCCAGGAGAGCTCTAGAAAAAGAAAAACAAATCAGAGACCAGCCTTACTATTAGACTTACAAAGAAGCCTTCTCCTAGGGACTAGCTGCTTCTGGTCCTTACTTACAGCCAGGTGGTTCATTTGCTTATTAAGAAGTGAAATAAAGTCGCTTGGTCGTGTCAGACTCTTTGCGACCCCATGGACTATACAGTCCATGGCATTCTCTAGGCCAGAATACTGGAGTGGGTAGCCTTTCCCTTCTCCAGGGCATCTTCCCAACCTAGGGATCGAACCCAGGTCTCCCACCTTGCAGATGGATTCTTTACCAGCTGAGACACAAGGGAAGCTCTCATTTGCTTGTTAATCTATCAACAAATCCATTCATTCACAATAAATATGCTTTGAACACCACTAGGTGCTCAGACTGCGAGGAGATCCAACCAGTCCATCCTAAAGGAGATCGGTCCTGGGTGTTCATTGGAAGGACTGATGTTGAAGCTGAAACTCCAATACTTTAGCCATCTGATGCGAAGAGCTGATTCATTTGAAAAGATCCTGATGCTGGGAAAAATTGAGGGCAGGAGGAGAAGGGGACGACAGAGGATGAGATGGTTGGATGGCATCACCGACTCAATGGACATGGGTTTGGGTGAACTCTGGGAAATGGTGATGGACAGGGAGGCCTGGCGTGCTGCGGTTCATGGGGTCGCAAAGAGTCGGACACGACTGAGCGACTGAACTGAACTGAACTGAACTGAGGTGCTCAGAACTATGCCATATCCCAGCAATACAATAATGAAAAAGCAGCCATGATTTTTCAATTCCCAAGAAAGTTTCTGTCTAGTAGAAAAGATATATTTTTGTCAGTGCTTGATATCTCATTATAAACAGTGATAAGAGTGCTGAATGAGAAGCATGGGGTACTTCAGAAACCATCAGAGAAGGACACGGTCCACTTTGTGGGATACAGGACGATCTCCCTGAGGAAATGACAATTACCCTGAAAACTAAGCAAAGCTAAAACAAAAACAAGGAGGATGCCTGTCTTTGGCAGAGAGAAAGGCAATCTGCAAATACTGTGAGGAGAGGTCATCACATCTGAAGTTCAGAGAGACAAGGAGAGAGTCAGGGAAGATGAGACTGAAGAGGTGAAATGGTTTCAAATTCCCTGCCATGACCGACCCAGGCTACATGACTGGATCCCACCTGACAGCAAAGGAAGCAATGACTGAAAGAAGGAGCTATAGATTTGCTGTCAAACTAGCTGATGTGTGGGAATGGACACGAAGGAGGCCAGAGAGCCTGGGGTAAAGAGTTAGGAGCTACTGCAATTACCCAGGAGAGGGGTGATGGTGGCTTGGTTAGGGCTCAGCAGAAAAAAGGTAGAAGGAAAGACATATAGTGACACGATGTACAAAAATCACTAGACTTGATGGTAGACTGGAAATGGAAGATGAGAAGAGGTGGAGGGTGCTTTCTGACTTTCTGAACTGCGCTGCTGCATGGATGGGGTTGCTGTTGGAATCCAGAGAGGAAGCCAGGTTTGGGGAGAAGGAGGGTAATTCATTTGGTTGGGAGGGTGTTGGAAGAGCCCCGGCTGGGGCCATATATGCTGTGCCTTCTAACCAATAGATAGAGACCCCTGAGGGGGTCTCATATTCTGCGTGGTGGTGCTGCCTGTTCTCAATGCCTGCCTGGAGGATCCTGGGCTTTAGAACTCACTGGCCCCTTCCCAAACCCCGATCAAAAGAACTGGAATAATACTGTCACTCTCTCACCCTGTTGGCCACATTTTTGATGAGCTGATTGGATTCAAAGTTCAGAGCTACAGCACTCGACCCTTTAGTCTCCTCTGTTTTAGACAGTTTATGCTTATTAAGCCCAGCCTGGCAACTGACTTCAGATCTATAATAAGAACTTCTTACAGGAATAGACACACAGAGACCATGCAGAATTGGGAGTGGGGCACAACTAGTCATTTGGGATTTTCCACTGTTGGCAGGAGAGGCCCAGTAACATCCCGGAGGAACATGGGATTCCAAGGTTCCAGAGAAAGAACGGTTGCTTCTAGCTGAGGACAGGAAGGAGGAACTTCCTGTGAAATGTGCATTTGAGCTGTATCTTGGAGGATGAGTCTGAATTTAGACAAATCGTCATGGGAAGAGAGGATGCATTCAGGTAAAGGAAATAACCTGGGCAAAGACAGCAGGGAGGCAGGTAGAGACAGGTTTCTTCCCTGAGGCATCCTCCAGAACCTTCTACTTTGATGTTCTGCCTAAACACAGAGCCCTTACAGATGCTTAGTGAGAGTGACCGCTCCCTGCAAAAGGGCTTTTAGGTCAACAATCTGGGGCACAATCCCACTGGATTGAAGAAGACGTGGTAAAGACAGGGATCACAGAGACCACAGAAAAGATATTTTCTTTTCCACCCTCTTTCTTCTACATCCACACATGAGCCTCGTGCCCTAGAGCAGCCAGACGGTTATCGCCAAATAGGTCCCCCACTTCCCCCTCTCCATCTTTAACGACTCTCTTCTCTCTGCCAGAAATGCCTTCCCTCCTTCACTACCTTCGGTCCAAACCTTACTTCTCCTCCATGACATGACTTAAGGACAAGGCCGGTACCCTCCCCTCCTTTTCTAGCTGAAAGTGATGCCTCTCTTGCAGCAATTTCCCTCTGTGCCTCTCACGTGGTCCCTCTTCCCTACTAGGCTCGTGTTCAGTCTACTTGGGGTCATGCTTTGATGTCCCCTTGAGCAAGGATTATAGGTGATTCCAACTCAGAGACCCAGGACAACCTTGTTCATAAGTGAGAGCTTCACAAATGTTAGACAGGAAAGAGCCTGAATCTAAATTCCTGATTCCCCTTTCCAATTCTGACCTAGATCTGCAAAATGCCTGGGAGTAATGCAAAGCCAATGGCACCCATGGGACACTTTTATTTCATAGCCTAAGACCACAAGTAGTAAAGCTCTGAGCACCTAAGGGGTTTATAGCTGAGTTTCCTTTTACCGCGCCTGAATTTCATGGCTTTATCTTGTGGGATAAATTGCTCCCTGCCAGTATATTGGGAGTACCTTCAGGGTCCTGTGTGCTCTGCATCTGGGTGGAAGAAAAATGACTGTGGCAGAAAGTGTCGCTCCTCTGCCCAACAGGCTGCCCAAACTGAAATCCAAATGCCACTGTGTGCGTCCGCCTGTGCACACATGTGCTGGGTGTGCAAATAAGGGCACGTGTGTACCCATGGATACATGGGATGATGTAGACATGGACAAACATCAGACTCTTGCCAGCTCAATCTTCTATTTTGGAAAATTTGGTGCTTTGGCTCATTCACAAGCTGAGAGGATGAGAGACACAGAAAGAAGGAAAGAGATCTATCCCCCAGCAGTAATCGTGTTACTGAAAACCACCAGCAGTCATCGTGTTTATCTTTCTCATTTATCCGAACCCCAAACAGCCCTCTGCAGCAAATCACATTTCAGCAGGGCAGATTATTCTGTCTGTAGCATAAACTCCTCACTGCATCTCTCTCCAGAGCTGCCTCTCTAGGTAAATATAAATCTCATTCTAATAGCAACATTTGGAGAAGTAATGTTATTTTCCCTGATTTAGAGAAAACACAACATAGGCTCTGGCAAAGCTGATCTCTTTCCTTAGAAATTAATCAAAGGCACATAATTCAGAGGCTACGTTGATGCTCTTCTGGCAGAGGGGAGCGCTGAGGGTGTGTGTGTGGGTGGGTGGGTGTGAGTGTGTGTGTATGATGGGTTGGGGGCCTTGATGAATTATTCCAAGCCTCCTAACCCCTCCTCTGGAGAGAAGGAATGGGCTCCCTTTTATTTATTACCTGTCATGTGAGCAGTTTCCAGAGACCAGTTCGCAAGATTCATATAGAATTGAGAGAGATCAAATGGCTATCTTTCAGTGCACAAGTGAGAACCTGCAAATTTTACCCAAAGGGAATATTAAAACAATTCAGTATTGACCTCCCCTGCCTTTGCCAGCAAGCATCTAAGAGCGCAGGGCCGGGGCAGGCGACTTCCTCTGGTTATGGGGGTTGAGAGCTGGGATGGGATGTCGGGGAGGGAAGTCGCTGCCTTTCTGAGCCCACTCCATCTCTAGCTCCTGAGGACAGGGAGACAGAATTTTTAATCAATGATTTAAACAGCAGGACTTCCCTGGTGGTCCAGTGGTTGAGAGTCCAATCTGCCAGTCCAGGAGAAATGGGCTTGACCCCTGGTCTGAGAAGATTCCCAGCTGCTGCAGAGCAGCCAAGTGCCACAGTTATTGAGCCTGAGTTCTAGAGCCCGCCAGCTGCCTACTGAGTCCATGCCTAAAGTCTGTGTTCTGCAGCAAGACAAGCCATCACAATGAAAAGCCCAAGCACCGCAATTACTGTAGCCCGCCTGCCCAACCCCAGCGCAGTAATGAAGACCCGGTGCAGCCAAAAATAAATACGTATAAGTAAATTAATAATAAAGACAGTGCAGCCATGTTCTAAAGTGGCCTTAGCTGCTCCTGGGACAGGAAAGAATAGTGGAAGGAAGCAGGGGCTTAGGGTTCAGCCTGGCTAAATCCACATCCAGTCTCTACAGATGGTAAGCTGAGTGATCGTGGGCTAATTACTTCCTCTGCCTCAGTTTCCTTCTTTATAAACTATGGGACAGGATGGTTGTCAGGATTAAACGAGTTAATATGTACAAACAACAGAACAGCATCTGGTGCTGTGAGCACAGCATGCTAACTACAAATTATTATCATTATTTCTAGTATTAATTAAACCCTCTGTGTCAGCCTCTTTCTGGCCTGTGTTCCTGTAAAATCCATATGACAGGAAATGAACAAATATGTGGGTTTACAGACCTCCCAGTTTATAGAAAAGCTGCAATGGGCTGAGGATGGGAAGACAGTAAGAGGAAATATACCCATCCCTCATGGCCTAGCATCTCTCTGGATCCAGGCCAAAGACATGCTGAAGCCTTCTGCTTTTCTGGGTTGGTTGTATAAAAACCAGCCTTTATGGTCAGAGGCCATCTTCTGTCTTCCAGAACAGAAGTGGGCTTCTGACTACAGGCAGGACTAGAAAGAGTATACGATGCAGAATCAGATTGAAATTTAACATCCATAGGCCATGCAACAGTACAAGTCCTCTCTCCTCTGTGGGCCTCAGTTTCCTTCTCTGTACGATGAGGAGGTGGCATCAGTGATCTCTAAAGAATCACCCAGCCTCAGTGCTCCATCCACCACCTTCATACTCCACTTGGCTTGACATAATTGGACTTTGGCAGTGGGCGGTACCTTGGCAGTCACTACTGGCCCAGGACCCAGGCTGGAGAGATGAGCAAAGAGTAAATGACTTTTTGGCCAATGGCATCTCAGTCGTTTTATTTGTGACTCCGGGAAGACAGCAGAATTAGAACAAGCATAAGTCTCCTGCCTGATCCTTACTGAAACACTCTCATAGTGAGGCCAGCAACAAAGGCCGCCAAAATGAAGAAACTGGCTTCTGTGGATTGAAACAGCCACATGCCCTCCAGAGGGCTTGTGGCTCTCAGTCTTCATCATCAAGTGACCCTCTGTGGGCTTCTGGTGACCTTGCTTTCCAGAGGATGCTGCTCCTGTGCAGACCTTGCTACCCACAACAGCCTCTGGCAAGTCTGCACTTCATCTCCATCTTGTCCTGTCTTCTTCAAGCTCAGTCACTCAGTCATGTCCAGTTTTTAGAGACCCCGTGGACTGTAGGTTGCCAGGCTCCTCTGTCCACGGAACCTTCCAAGTAAGGATACTGGAGTGAGTTTGCCATTTCCTCCTCTGGCTGATCTTCTCCATGCAGGGATCAAACCCATATCTCTTGCATTGCAGGCAGATTCTTTACCACTGAGCCACCCGGGAAGCCCCTTCTTGTTTTATAGCTCCTATTAATCCAGGGCCTGGTGACCACTCTTAGAGAGCAGAGGCTGGCCCAATTTTGCCTGGGTTTCCATTCCTGAAACCACTGCCTTCTCCTCCATAACAAGCTCAGAGCAGGGTTTGAAAACCTCCAGGTTTCAAATAGAGTAGGAGCATCACTGTCCAGATAAGGTGAGAGAGTCAAGTCCGTTCTCAGTTATCAGATCCCCAAACAGGGATTGAGCACTTCCACATCCTAATAACAGGCGAGTAACCTCTGAGTGCAAACTGGTATTAGATATTGTAGGAGATACTTTACATTTTTTTTTTCTCTTTAATAGTTACAATAACCTTATAAAGAAGCTACCAGTGCAGTGCACATTTTCCAACTGGAGAAACTGAGGCTTGAAAAGCTTTAAGAATATACGAGTTTATACCACAGGGAACTCTGTTGGATGTTATGTGGCAGCCTGGATGGGAGGGGACTTTGAGGGAGAATGGATACGTGTATATGTGTGGCTGAATCGCTTTGCTATGCGATTGTAGGTGAAACCACCACAGTATTGTTAATCAGCTCTACTCCAATATAATATAAAGAGAAAAAAAGAAAATATATTAGTATATGACATCACCAGGGCTCGACCCAGAGATGTATGAAAAAGCAGAAGCTGTGACCTCTGCCTGGTAGAGTGCACATTCTGCTGGGGAAGCAGGATGTGGACTCTGCCAGGCTTTGTCCTGTGTTGCCACTTGATGTTTTAATGGCTGTGATAGATAAGAAATAGATTATGCAGATTATGAAATGTGTGAGTCAGCTCACTGTGGGCTAAGGCAATGGGGAAAGCTTAACAGGCTTCTGGTCAGGCTTTGCAGGGTAGAGAAGGATGCTCTGAGCACAGGCAGACCAAATTAGGTGAGAACAATCACACCAGCAAAGGCCACCCAGCTGTGCCATTCAAGATCCTATTTCCTTCTTGTTCTCCTGGATGAAGGATGCTAATGTGGCTCTCAGAAAAGTTTGCAACTGGGGGCCTTCCATGTATTATAGAAACATGTTCCAGGAAAGAGGATTAAGGAAAGATCTTAATAGGTTGTAAGGCTCAAATGAAAGTCCGGTTGGATATTCCTAGGCGAGAGCCCCTTAAACATTTTCGATGTCATTAGTGATAAAAAAAAATATAAAGACACACTCTTGGTATATTTATGTTTGGATTTTAGAAATTCATGCCATGCTTGTGCAATTCTAAAATGTATCCATGTTTATTTCTTTAAAAAAATATTTATTTGGCTGCACTGGGTCTTAGTTACAGTACATGGGACCTAGTTCCCTAACCAGAGATGGAATCCAGGCCACCTACTTCGCTCAGAATCTTAGCCACTGGATCATTACAATACACTTCATTATTAATTTCACGGATATTTGTTCAGTCCCTATGCTATATATTGTCACCCTTCTTATTTAACTTATATGCAGAGTACATCATGCGAAATGCCTGGCTGAATGAAGCACAAGCTGAAATCAAGGTTGTCAGGAGAAATATCAATAACCTCAGATATGCAGGTGACACCACCCTTATGGCAGAAAGTGAAGAGGAACTGAAGAGCCTCGTGATGAAAGTAAAAGAGGAGAGTGAAAAAGTTGGCTTATAACTCAACATTCAGAAAACTAAGATAATGGCATCCGGTCCCATCACTTCATGGCAAATAGATGAGGAAACAATGAAAACAGTGACAGACTTTATTTTCTTGGGTGCAAAAATCATTAAAGATGGTGACCGCAGCCATGAAATTAAAAGACACTTGCTCCTTGGAAGAAAAGTTATGACCAACCTAGATAGCATATTAAAAAGCAGAGACATGATTTTGCCAACAAAGGTCTGTCTAGTCAAGGCTATGGTTGTTTCCAGTAGTCATGTATGGATGTGAGAGTTGGACCATAAAGAAGGCTTAGCACCAAAGAATTGATGCTTTTGAACTGTGGTGTTGGAGAAGACTCTTGAGAGTCTCTTGGACAGCAAGGAGATCAAATCAGTCCATCCTAAAGGAAATCAGTCCTGAATATTCATTGGAAGAACTGATGCTGAAGCTGAAGCTCCAATACTTTGGCCACCTGATGCAAAGAACTGACTCGTTAAAAAAGACCCTGATGCTGGGCAAGATTGAAGGCAAGAGGAGAAGAGGACGACAGAGGATGAGATGGTTGGATGGCATCACTGACTCGATGGACATGAGTTTGAGCAAACTCCAGGAGTTGGTGATGGACAAGGAGGCCTGACATGCTGCAGTTCTCCATGGGGTCACATAGAATCAGACATGACGGAGCAACTGAACTGAACCGATGCTGTGTTGGGAATTGTGGGCATTGGGGGAAAGCAGTGAGTACACTAGGATCCCAAACTTCGTAAAGGTCCATTCTGGAGTTTTTTCCCATTTATTGGTAGAAGGTGGAAGTTTCTTGAAAACATAGCACATCCACTCTGGGCTTCCTATTCAGCACCTTGCCTGTGGGGATTCCCAGGAGGAGGTACCCCCACACTTGAAGAGCGGTGTCCCCAGGAGACATGGAATCAGGAAAGACTTCCCTACTAATTTCAGGATGGTTTTGATAAATCTGGGGTTGGATCTTCCAAAGCTGCACATCAATAACAGAGTCGAACTCTCTTCCTCTCCTTTATCATCACACCAGTCCTTAGGAAGAACCAAAAGCCTATTCCTAAGATCCTGCATTGTCACCATGCTTTGCCTCTAACAGTCAGCCCTGTCTGTCAATAACCAAAAATCCAGCCCCGAATGCCCTGAACAATAAGTACCACGTTACTAATTGATTTAAGAAGGAATGTGTGATGGGATGACGCCTAGGCAACAAATTCAGTGTCCCAACAAGCATGTTGCTGCTGCTGCTGCTAAGTCGCTTCAGTCGTGTCTGACTCTCTGCGACCCCATGGATGGCAGCCCACCAGGCTCCGCCGTCTCTGGGATTCTCCAGGCAAGAACGCTGGAGTGAGTTGCCATTTCTTTCTCCAATGCATGAAAGTGAAAAGTGAAAGTAAAGTCGCTCAGTCGTGTCCGACTCTTTGTGACCCCATGGACTGCAGCCTACCAGGCTCCTCCATCCATGGGATTCTCCAGGCAAGAGTACTGGAGTGGGGTGCCATTGCCTTCTCCGCCCAACAAGCATAATAAACCCATATCTTTCCCCCTTCTTCTCTGCCACATTCAACACCCTGGCTTGCCTTCTCGGCCAGCTCCTTCACGGCCCCGGGAAGTCCACTGCCTTTTCAGTGTTCACATACAAGCGTCAGGAAGAGAGAGCACAGTTTGTTTGCTCTACGTGCTTTTTGTTTGGCAGTCATTTTTAGAGCAAGAAGCCTTTCCCAGGAACCCTCATATCTCAGCCAGACCCAAGTCACATGATTCCCTTTAATCCAGCCCCTGGCAAAGTGAGGGAGGTTCCATGTTTGGCTGTGATTCTTCCCCACACTGGAAGATGAATCTTGGATTAAGCAGAGGTCAGTAAGCAAGGAAGAAAGGAGAAATACCTGCTCAGTGGGCAGCAAAGAGTATTTGACACCATGGGTTCCCCTCATATGTTGAATTCCAACAGTTTCACCTGTTATTAAGTAGAATGAAAGCTCCCATGTACCGATTGCTTCCTGCTAAACATAAACTGTCCTTGGCACAGTCAAAACCATTAACTACACTCCCTCCGCCCAGCCGTGTGTTTTCTTCAAAACCCTTCTGGTAACCTGAAACTATTTTGTCTGTTTATTTATTATTTTACCTCCCCAGTTAGCAGGAAAGCTCCAGGAGAGCAGCCCTCGGGTTTCTTTTGTTTATTGTTCCAGCACCTAGCCCAAAACATGGCACATAATTGGTACTCAATGAATATTTCTGAAAAAAAAAAAAATAAAGGAATTCTTTACAAAGCACACAACTCTTCCTATTCTTCTGTAGTCCTTCTTCCTATCTTGCATTTGGGAAAACTGAAATAGAAGCTCAGCTAATAGCAGTTTTTGCTCAGAGTCCCTTGAGGATCATGTGGCATAATCACAATTTAAATCTATTTATGGCTGAGTAATATTCCAGTGTATTTACGGTTGAGTAATATTTCACTATATGTATATGTACCACAGCTTCTTTATTGGGTCATTTGTAGAGAGGTGGACGGACCTAGAAAGTGTCACACTAAGTGAAAGAATCAGAAGCAGAAAATCAAGTATTGTACAGTAACACATATATGTGGAATCTAGAAAGATGGTACAGATGATCTTATCTGCAAAGCGAAAGTAGAGACACAGACGTAGAGAACAAATATATGGCTATCAAGGGGGAAATGGGTAGCGGGGAGGTTGGGAGGAATTGGAAGATTGGGATTGACATATATACACTATTGATACAATGTACAAAATAGATAACTAATGAGAACATGGGCTTCCCAGGTGGCGTAGTGGTAAAGAGTCCACCTGCCAATGCAGGAGACATGAGACTCATGTTCCATCCCTAAGATCCCCTGGACTAGGAAATGGCAACCCACTTCAGTATTCTTGCCTGGAGAATTCCAGTAACAGAGGAACCTGGCAGGCCCAAGTCCATGGGATCACAAAGAGTCAGACACGACTGAGCCCTCACACGCAATGAGGACGTACTATATGGCACAGGGAACTCTACTCAATGCTCGGTGGTGACTTGAATGGCTGGGAAGTCCAAAAGGGAGGGAATATATGTGTAAGTATGGCTGATTCGTTTTGCTGTACAGTAGAAACTAACGCAATGCTATGAAGCAACTGTACTGCAATAAAAATTATGTTTAAAAAATTTAAGCCTTATCCGTCAGATTCCAAGTCTTTGCTCCATCCCCAGTACTCAGTGCTACAACCCTGTCCAGGTAAAGAGACAGCCTTTGGTTTAATGATTCCTCTCCCTCGGGCAGATGCAAACCCTTTAGCCACTAATTGCAGCCACACTTTCAGTCACTTCTGCTCCTGTTCCAGAACCTTCTCTACTTCTCTGTGCAGAGCCTCCCCCAGGCATGCACAGCTATGTCCAAAGGTCAGTTCAGACTCCTCCCCTTCCTGGAGTCATCATTGTCTATCCCTGTCTCCATTGTCCCATCTTCTACCTCTAGCTGATCTATTCCATAGACCCAGGCCTCAGCCCCAGGGCAAATTAAAACCCTCAAGAGCGGGGAATACCCTTCTCCTTGGCAGGCAACAGAGAACAGTGGTTAAAACCTCAGATTATAGGGTCAGAATATTGGTGTGCAAATCCCAGTTCCTCCACTTGCTGATTGTGTGCTCTTTCTTCACTTTCTTGGGCCTCAGTTTCCTCATCTGCAAAACGGGGATAGTAATGGTATACACATCATATGGCTGTTGTGAAGACTGAGTTAATATGCATAAAACACTTAATGCAAAGCCTGCAGTAAGAGCCACATAAAAGTCAACTATCACTATTCATTTTCCTTTTCTTCTTTCTCCAAGAGAGCTAGTTACCTAGAAAATGTTAAAGAAATTTCTACTAACATAGCTGCTTTTTCAATGTATTCTGTGTCTCCCTTTGTTTGATCGCTAAGTCATGTCTCTGACTCTTTTGTGACCCCATGGACTGTAGCCTGCCAGGTTTCTCTGTCTGAGATTTCCTAGGCAAGAATAATGGAGTAAGTTATCATTTCCTTCTCCAGGGGATTTTCCCAACCCAGGGATCAAACCTGTGTCTCCTCCTTTGGCAGGTGGGTTCTTTACCACTGAGCCACCAGGGAAGCCCCATGTCTCCCCTACTAGGCTACAAATTCCAACAATTGGCATTGCTAGCGTTTTCTCCTTCCTCTCTACCCTTTCAGAGTTGACCACAGTAGGAAGAATTCGACAGATACTTAATCCTAATGGAAAGGAATAAACCAGAAAGGCCTTGGGCTTTGGGGAAGATTCTTATTTGAATTTCTTTTCTGCCTTTCCTCTTTACTTTAATTGTACATCTCTTCCATCTTTCCAAAATCAGATTAAGCCCCACTGAGCCCAAACTGGCAGTGTTTCAAGTAATTTTCTTTTCTTTTTTAAGCATTTATTTCTTTGGCTGCGCCAGGTTATAGTCTCAGCATGTGAGATCTAGCTCCCTGACCAGGGATCAAACCTAGGCCCCCTGCACTGGCAGTGCAGAGTCTTAGCCACTGGACTACCATACAAGTCCCTCAAGTCATTTTCTTAATGGATATGAATTGATTGTAACCCTTTTGAAATCAACAGCTACTGGTCATTCACCAGGCAGGTGACTGAGATGAAGATTTTAATCACTCCAAAAATACGGTATTGGTTTATAAAACATCAGCACTCCATTGTACTGGAGAGTCATTTATGATGACATTGCAGCTGAGGAAAAAGGTCCCAAGAAACCTTAATTGGCCTTCGGCTGATTTCAGGAACTAGACCATCCTTGTAATTTGCTACCAAACTCATACACTTCCCTGAAATAAGATCAGTCATGGGACACTGCAGTGAGAACATTAGAGAAAATGGCTCCAGGCCAGATCTCTGCACCAGAGATTTGTTCAGAACACTTGGTCCAGACTTAGCTTCCAACACTCTTGTCTTTGAGAGGACTCATGTCTTTCAGGACTTGACTTTTAAAGGCCATGGGAAGAGGTGTTCCCAACAAGATTTAGAGCTGCCTTTTGATCCACACTCAAGAGAGCCTAGAGAGAAATGCTGATGAGAAGGAAGAACAGGAAGGCTGATTCACTTTGGGCAGGAGACTGTGTCTCCAAAACAAAATGAGTCTGGAATTGAAATTAAAAACATAAGAGCATTTTAGTTGAGGCCATCCCAGGTGGCACCAGGGCTCGCATGTATAGTAGACCTCATTAACTTAAAACAGGGATGGCAAATGAAGTTTCATTTTGCATGACATTACTGATCGATTATACTGGCTGCTGAGAACACTGTGTTCAGAAGGATCTTCCCACTGTGTTTCATTTCAACCAGAAAGGATGCTGTGATCATCCAGTAATGTCTGCTGCGGTAGAGGAGGTAAAACCCACATACCAACAGCTTACCATTCTCATCTGAGAATACAAATCTGGGATGGATTTCTGTCTGAAACATCCACATAGCTATAAAATTCTGTTGCATTATTATTTTCAACAACTTTCCTATTGCACACGGTTACATAAATCAACAGTATGAGCATCCAAGGTCCAGCACTCATTTCGAAGTTTCTAATCAGTAGACGTATCCCTTCCTTGGTTCGTTCTCATGAGAGCCCTTTTCACTGCGTTTGCCAGCGAGAGAAACAGGTCTATGTTGAGCAGTTGGTAAGAAAGGAGAGAAACTTAAATCCCAGCACTGCTCATACTTACTGCTGTCTGAGTAAGACTGGCTTGAAGCAGACTTCATAGACCTGCCCCCTCCTTCCAGAAGTTGGTTCAGTTCAGTTCAGTCGCTCAGTCGTGTCAGACTCTTTGCGACCCCATGAATCGCAGCATGCCAGGCCTCGCTGTCCATCACCAACTCCCGGAGTTCACTCAGACTCATGTCCATCGAGTCAGTGATGCCATCCAGCCATCTCATCCTCTGTCATCCCCTTCTCCTCCTGCCCCCAATCCCTCCCAGCATCAGAGTCTTTTCCAATGAGTCAACTCTTCGCATGAGGTGGCCAAAGTACTGGAGTTTCAGCTTTAGCATCATCAGGAATCCCTAAAAAGAAAGCTCTCGCTCATTCTCACTAATTACTAGAAGAACCAGCTGGTGAGTAACTTAACTGTTTCTCGGCTTGAGATCTGTGTCATTGGTTCAGAACAGTCGAAGGGAACCTGAGGGGATGCGCAGGAGAAAAGATCACATCACCAAAGGCAATTCAGGCTCCCTGCTGATGCTTCCCTCAGTGTCAGCTCTGACAGCCATTTGGCAAATCCACTCCTCTAGTCCAGTTCTCAGTGACAGCTTGAGAGAGGGCTGGGGAAGTTTCTCTTTTTGAGAAAAGACAACAGAGCAAGAGTCAACTTCTTCGCACATTTTGTGGGCATCTTCCATCTAAGGGAAAAGGCACAGTGATTCAGGAGAAGGGCAGGTTTCCATGTGTATCTGAGCCTTGGGTGCCAGAGACTGGCAGTAACCCCAGAATAAAGACAGTGCAAAGATTTCTAAAGACATTTCACTTTTTTCAAAGCCTGGCCCTGTAGGTTTCAGTGGAAGTCTTAGATGGAAGATGAGTTTTCTGTGGAACTCTGCACTTCCACATTCTGGCTGATGAGCTACCTCTTCTAGCCAGTGAAAGCAAGAAGACCCCTTCAGCATCACCTAGAAAGACATTTGGAAAAAGTCGACAGAATTGGGCCAGATATAGGCTCAGAAAAGTCATTATCCTCCTCTCTCCCTCGTTTCCCACCCTGACATCAAGAGCTATAGAACCAGTCCTGGTTTCTTACAAACCTCTTGATGAAAATCTGAACAATTATTCTGTTTCACCTTCCTCAGGAAGTGGAAAATTCCCAAAGGGGGAAAAAGGGACTACAGTCTAGCTGGAAATTAAGTTAAACTTAATTAATTTATGTAAATGCATTGGGTTACTTTAGCATTGTAATTAATTCTCGATTTGTAAAGTAGAGTTTGTCCCTAAAGATTGTACCAGGATGTGCCACATGGAAGTGCTTTAATGGGGCTGGGAGCTTGGCTTAAAGGGCACCAACAGATCGATTATAAGCTCTTTGAGGACAGAAACAAGGCTGATACTGCTCTGCTAGATAAACACATGTTCACTTGATAAATCAGCATCCACGGTGGCTGTACACCAGCATACGCACGGTGCCTAAGAGTGAATCAAGCAGAAGAACGCCTGACTTCATGGGTCTTATGCTCTAATTAGGGAGAGACGGATTATAAACAAGTACCCAATCAATAAATAAGATCCTTTCAGATGATGACAAATGCTATAAAGAAATGAAACAAGATGCAAAAGAAAAAAAGCAACAAGAGGGGAAGACTTCTAAGAGCGGATAACTAAGTGATAAGGAATCAGGCATCATTCCTAGTGGAGGAAATGATAAGTGCAAAGGTTCCAGAGGTGGCCACTCTTGGTGTGCTCGCTGAACACAAGGCTGTGCTGTGCTTAGTTGCTCGGTCATATCCAACTCTTTGTGACCCCACGGACTGTAGCCCACCAGGCTCCTCTGTCCATGGGGAGTCTCAGGCAAGAAAACTGGAGTGGGTTGCAATGTCCCCCTCCAGGAGATCATCCCAACCCAGAGATCGATCCCAGGTCTTCTACACTGCAGGCAGATTCTTTTACCATCTGAGCCACCAGGGAAGCCCAGACAGAAGGCAGACCAGAATAATAGAACCTTAGTAGTGAGGGAGAGAAGACCTAAGACAGGTGAAGTAAAAAGGGACAAGGTACAAAGTCCAAGCTTTATTCCCTGTCCGAAGAGAAGCCATAGGAAGGCTTTAAGTGAAAGAATAACATGATCCAACCAAGGATCACTGGTATCTATTTGGAAAATGAATTACTGAGGATAAGAACAGATGCATCCTGTGTGTATATTCTTCTTCTAAACCTGGGGTGGGGATAGGTGAGAAAGTGCTGAACAGGAGTAAACACGCAAGAGGTACACAGTGGACTTCCCTGGTGGTCCAGTGGTTAAGAATTAGCCTGCCAATGCAGGGGACATGGGTGCCCTTCCAGATGCCACAGAGCAGCTAAGGCAGTGCACCACAACTGTGAGCCAGAGCTCTAGAGCCCACGAGCCACAGCTACTGAGCCTGTGTGCTGCACGTGCATGCTAGAGCCCGTGCTCTCAACAAGAGAAGACACCACGATGAGACGTCCATGCGTGGCAACTAGAGAAAGCCTATGCACAGCAAAAAAGACTCAGCACAAAGAAAATTGAATACATAAATATTTTTAAAAAGAAGCAGATTGTATTAAATGCGTATAAGACAAGCTACTAAAACAAGATCCCACAATATGGTAGTTCAGAAAAGATACAAGTTTATCTCTCTATTTCATGTAAGTTCACAGCTGAGCAGTGTAGGGTTTCCATGACGGCCCTTGCCCTACAAAAGTGATCATGGACGTGAACTACTGAGTTGACCCAGCTGTGCCCTACCTAGGGCTTCCTTCTCTGGATCCCAGGAAAACCCTATAGTTGCACCATTTCCCAGCCATGAAGAAAGGGCAATCGGAGAACTCCAGAAAGTGATGTGCTGGCCGGTGTAAAAATGACTCCCTCTCCTGGGGGAGAAGAAAGTTCTTCAGTTGTATTCACTGATTTCCAGGCTCTACCCTGGCTGATTGGATACTCTCAACTTGGTCTCACTGAACTCAGGAGTTGGAAAGGTATGCATACAATGGAGTCTCACAGGTCAGGGGAGCTGTCTCTGTCTGCAGGGCAAAAGCTTCTGCTCTGAGCAAATTTGGGGACTCGACAAGGTGTGGCACAGCCAAGGGCACTAGACCCTCGGGCTTGCTGGCAAGTCACTTAGTGATGAGACAGCAACAGCACTCAATGAGTAGTGCAAGAGGGTCTGAAATTTTCATAAAATTCACAGAAAATGGTATTTATAAATGATAGGGGATTTCTATGGTGGCAAACCTATTTTGAATAATTGTAATGATGGATACATTTCATTATACATTTGTCAAAAACTGACAGAATGTGTAGCACAAAGAGTGAATCAATATAAATTTTTGACTTTAGACAGTAAAGCTATATCACTGTGGGCTCATCAGTTTTAACAAATATGCCACAAGTAAGAATTTGTTAATATGAGAAGCAGGGGGGAAGATAAAAGAGTATTTTGGAACTCTGTACTTTCTACTCAATTTTCCCTAAATCTAAAACTGCTCAAAATAATAGTCTATTAATTAAAAAATTATAGAGAAAGAATCACCATGTTTATATATGTAAATGTGAATGTGTATACAGCTCAGTGTTATGTGGCAGCCTGGATGGGAGGGGAGTGTGCGAGAGAATGGCTACTTGTGTCTGTATGGCTGAGTCCCTTTGCAGTTCCCCTGAAACTATCACAACATTGTTAATCAGCTATGTGTGCCTGTTCAGTCCCTCAGCTGTGTCTGACTCTTTGTGACCTTATGGACTGTAGCCCACCAGTCTCCTCTGTCCATGGGACAATCCTGGCAAGAAATATTGGAGTGGGTTGTCATTTCCTCCTCCAGGGGATCTTCCTGACCCAAGGATTGAACCCATGTCTCTGGCAGCTCCTGCATTGGCAGACAGATTCTTTACCACTGAGTCACCTGGGAAGCCCATTAATCCACTATAGCCCCACATTTTAAAATTGTGAATGTGTATACCTGGGTGTGTATGTGTGTGCCTGTTTGTGCATATGCATTTGTGTGTATGTGTGTGTGAACGTGTGGTGTGATGGGAGCAACCTCATAGATCAGATGGCAAGAGGCCTTACTGACTCACTTCCAGGTGACACTAAGTGGTAAAGCCTCCACCTGTCAATGCAAGAGACACACGAGATGCGGGTTCTATCCTGCGTTGGGAAGATCTCCTAGAGAAGGAAATGGCAACCCACTCCCGCATTCTTGGTTGGGAAATCTCATGGACAGAGTAGCCTGGCGAGCTACAGTCCATGGAGCTGCAAAGAGTCAGATATGACTGAGCATCTGAGCACACCCACCCCTGTACCTCAGGCCTGGTGAGTAAGACCAAAAGGCAAGACTGTGAAGAGAAGGCCCATCCTTCTCCAGTCAGCATGAGGCCCTCTTCTGCTGCTGCTGCTGCTGCTGTTAAGTCGCGTCAGTCACGTCCAACTCTTTGCAACCCCATGGACTGTAGCCTACCAGGCTCCTCCGTCCATGGGATTCTCCAGGCAAGAGTACTGGAGTGGGTTGCCATTGCCTTCTCCGGAGGCCCTCTTCTACAGGGTCATTAATTTGGAGCTTGTTAAGCAGGGCCTGCCTGAAACTGTAATTTCATTGACTGAAGATATTTGCAATGAGAAGAATTATTGATCGAGAGTTCTCCCTGTCTTTCATCTCTTCACTTGTAATTCTTCCTAAAATCTTATTGGAAATAACCACAGTGTGTGTTCTCTCTTGGGGCCCAGGGCTGGCAGGGGGAGAGGAGGGAGGAAGAACACCAAGATGAAGAGTGAGAGGAGTCACTACCTCTCCCTACCTCCCTACCTACCCCTTAAAAAATGATGGCAAAGGATGATCTACAGCACATCCCCAAATACCCAATTCCCTTGCTACCATATTACCATATTAAGGTAAGCTTAGTGACAGCCCCTAGAGATGCCTGTGCCCTAATCCTCAGAACATGTGGGCATGTTTCTCAAATGGCAAAAGGGACTTTGCCTGTGGGATTAAGGATCTTGAGAGATGATCCTCGATTATCCAGGTGGAGTCCATGCAACCACAAGGGTCTTTATAAAATAGAGAACAGTGTAACATGGGAAGGAGAGGACAAAGAGAGAGACTGGAAAATGCTCTGCTGCTGGTTTTGAAGGAAGACAGTGGGCCATGAGCCAAGAAATGCAGGTGGACTCCAAAAACTGGAAAAGAGAAACAGATTCTCCCTGAGACCGTCACAAGGAATGTAGCCTTTGGATTCCTCTTAGGACTTCTGACCTCCAGAACTGTAAGAGAATACATTTCTGTTGTTTCTAAACTACTAAGTTTGTGACAATTTGCAGCAGCAGCAATTGATGACACAATAGGAAACTAACATATGTATGTTCTCTCTGGGAATATGCCCTCCCTCACCATCAAACTGATCAGGTCTTCCTCGCCCGCTTATTCTTTTCTTTTAACATTTATCTTAAATCTGTGATTCCTGGGCTGAGTCTGAACAGAACACACGCGACCATCTTACCTTCTGTTCTTAGTGTCTGGCAAATTGCCGATTGGCATTTGAGGGCATCAGTGGGCATTTGTTGAATAAATGAAAGAATGAATGGATGAGTAAATTTTGTTTCACACATTCTTTCCATGCTTTAAAGGATGTCTTAGAAATTTTTGGTTTTCAGTATTTTCTTTTCAGTTGTGTTGTTTGCTTTATCCTTTATCCCATAAGAAACCACCCAGGCACATGATGACTTCTAGCTATTAATATAAGGACACACAAATTCCTTTTCTTGTTTTTGACTTGGCTCTGTGGTCTGAGCTCCTTAGGGGGTTCTAGTCTCCAGGACTTCCTGCTGTTAGATGAACAGCTCAACTTCTTTTCATCTATAGCAGCAATCTAAACTAGAATCAGATGGGAAGTTCTGCAGAGGCCCCAGATATACAGCTCTGGTTTGGGGTGAAAAAGAGACAGTAATTGTATCTGGGACAGCATGACGGTGAGCATGTGTAACTAATGAAGAAAACCCAGGAGCTGGTCTTTACGAAAGCCTGTTGGCTTCATAAAGAGAAAAACTGCTCCCGAGTCACTGATTATACCCCTAACTCAGCCCTCCATCTAGGATATGCAATGACCTAGGTCATAAGTAGAGGAGGCAATGCATTACAAGGAGATGAGATCCTAAGATGCAAAAACAATTCAAAGGATGCCTCTTCCTGAGGGCATTTCAGAGAGTCTGCTGCTGCTGCTGCTAAGTCACATCAGTCATATCTGACTCTGTGCGACTGTCCCTGGGATTCTCCAGGCAAGAATACTGGAGTGGGTTGCCATTTCCTTCTCCAATGCATGAAAGTAAAAAGTGAAATTGAAGTCGCTCAGTCATGTCTGACTCTTAGCGACCCCATGGACTGCAGCCTACCAGGCTCCTCCGTCCATGGGATTTTCCAGGCAAGAGTACTGGAGTGGGGTGCCATCGCCTTCTCCGTTCAGAGAATCTAAGAGTATACAAAAATGCTTCGCAAAGAAATCTAGAGATCAACAGTTCAATTTCTCTTTCAGTTCAGTTCAGTCACTCAGTTGTGTCCGACTCTTTGGGACCCCATAGACTGCAGGACATCAGGCCTCCCTGTCCATCACCAACTCCCAGAGCTACTCAAACTCATCTCCATTGAGTTGGTAATGCCATCCAACCATCTCATCCTCTGTTGTCCCCTTCTCCTCCTACCTTCAATCTTGCTCAGCATCAGGGTCTTTTCAAATGAGTCAGTTCTCCACAGCAGGTGGCCAAAGTATTATAGTTTCAGCTTCAGCATCAGTCCTTCCAATGAATATTCAGGACTGATTTCCTTTAGGATAGACTGGTTGGATCTCCTTGCAGTCCAAGGGACTCTAGAGAGTCTTCTCCAACACCACAGTCCAAAAGCATCAATTCTTCAGCGCTCAGCTTTCTTTTGTCCACCTCTCACATCCATACATGACTACTGGAAAAACCATAGCTTTGACTAGATGGACCTTTGTTGGCAAAGTCATGTCACTGCTTTTTAATATGCTGTCTAGGTTGTTTATAACTTTTCTTCCAAGGAGCAAGCATCTTTTAATTTCATGGCTGCAGTCACCGTCTGCAGTCACTTCTCTTTAGGAATGGGCAAGTTTCTTGTCTTCCCAAGTCTCAGGTATCTCAAGACAAGGTGAACAGTAGACAAGTGGGTCAGGTCTTGGCAGCATAGGTATAAGGAAACACACCTGGTTTTAACCCAGGATGGGTCAGAATGCAATGAGATGATGACATGACTGCATGAACTTTCAGGATGTTAATATTGAGGGCTCCCCTGGTGGTCCAGTGGTTAAGAATCTGTTCGATCCCTGGGCCGGGAAGATCCCACATTCCACAGGGCAAGTGAGCCCGCGTGCCACAGTTACGGAAGCGCACACCCTAGGGCCCATGCTCCACAACAAGAGAAGCCTCTGCAGCAAGAAGCCCACGCATCACAACTAGAGGGTGGTCGCCACTTGTCGCGACTAGAGAAAGCCAATGCACAGCAACAAAGACCCAGCACAGCCACAGATAAAGAAAAGTAAATAAAATGTTTATAAAAAGAATTAAAAAGTTGAACAAGATTTTAATATTGAATAATTTCATTTTGGGGGTCTAAAATATTTGAATTCATTCAACCAAGAAACACACATACACACACAGGGTTGGAAAGAGTGGCTGTTCCCACGAGGTGATGAGGGCTGTGGTAAAAATGAGCACTTCTCACCCTTATCTCTCTTTGATTCCTTTTCATGAAGCTGGAAAATGCCAAGTGTCAAATATCTCCAGTCACTTAAGCCCTGCAAGATGGAGCTTTTATTTCTCAGAGAGAACCCTGAACAGGATTCCTCAGAGAAGCTACCATCTAAATGTCCCCAGTTGACTTGTCTTCCGACAGGAGCAGAGGAGGAGGAGGAAGTTACCAATTAAACTGAACCCTCAGGCACAGACATCTCATTACAGGCTTATGCTGCTTGGAAAATGCCCAGGACCACCTCCACCGAGCTACACCTCATCTCCAGCGCTCCTCCACGTCTTAGAACGACCCCCGGGCTGATGACGGACATTAGTTCAGTTATTCCAAATGCGCCCCCACTGCTGGCAACCAACACGGCATTTCTGTAGGGCTTCATTTAAAACTCACTCCCCAAGTCTTACGCAGAATAATTTACATCATCTTAAATACGAGGAAATGCCCCCAAGCTCAAGCATCTCTAAAGAAGATTAGCGGAGTCCATTTGGTGTGAAGAAAACCATTTGTGGCTTTGTATTTCTGTTATGTTTTCAACAGACAAGCCTTGGATAAAGGCATTCTCATGGTACTCAGCTTCAGTGCTAAACTACATCTAGGACTCATGAAAAGACTGGGAGAGTTTACAGAAAAAGAAATCATTATTAATAGTTAAAACCATATGGAAAAAAATATGATCTCTTTTATAATCAAAGATGTTTAAGCTTACATAATAAGAAACCACGGTTTTCTATAAGATACATATGTATAAGATATAAATATAGGATATGTATGTATTAAAGAGGCTGAACTTGGGATATAATAACATTCTCATAGAGTGCTAGAGAGTGTCAATTGGTTAGACTATTTTAGATGGAAAACCAGTCATTTGTATCAGGAACCTTAAAAAAAAAAAAAAAACCTTTGAACTAGTAATGCCCCTTCTGATAAACTGTGTGTTTGCACGCTCAGTCGCTTCAGTCGTGTCTAACTCTTTGCAATCCTATGGACTTTAGCCCGCCAGGTTCCTCTGTCTGTGGGATTCTCCAGGCAAGAATACTGGAGTGGGTTGCCATGCTCTTCTCCAGTGGATCTTCCCAACCCAGGGATCACACCCAAGTCTGCTGTGTCTCTGGCATTGCAAGCGGATTCTTTACCCACTGAATCACCTGGGAAGCCCTCTGAAAGTATTTGAGGATAATTACTCAACATTTAATGAACAAAGATCTTCAAAGCAGTGTCATCTACAGCATCAAAGACATAAAAATAGTAAGAGGAAACACTTTAATTAGCTCTTGGATAACTATGATGCAGCTACGTGATGAAATATAATGCAACCCTTAAAAACAGCATATAAATATCATCTTAAAGTTTCTGAAAACATTGTAAAATGCAAATATGGTCATGTTCAATTTAAAGAAAAGGATAAAATTTAATACTGAGTCTGCTGACAACTTCTAGTGGAAAAGCCTGTCCTAATGTAGGCACATCAAAATGCAACTGAGTGATAAGGTTGCAGAAGATATTTTTGTTTTTATTATTATTTTGCATTTTCCCACTTCACAACAAGCACATACTATTTTTATAATCAGGAAAAGGTAAATAAAATTAAACTATGCCTTAAAAACATAAGTGAAAAATAAAAGTGCAAGAAAAACATGGCCTATTTATACCTCTACTGTAGGGCAGGAGTCCCCAACCTCTGGGGTCTAATACTTGATGATCTGAGGTGGAGCTGATGTAATAATAATAGAAATAAAATGCACAATAAATGTAATGCAGTTGAATCATCCCAAAACCATCTCACCCACATCTGGCCTATGGAAAAATTGTCTTCCATGACATTAGTCCCCGGTGCCAAAAAGGTTGGGGACAGCTGATTTAGGGAACATAAGTTATAGGAAAACCTACCTCAGGTTTTAATCCATATGCAAATGAACCCTTAGTTTTTATATGCAGGAGAAGGCAATGGCACCCCACTCCAGTACTCTTGCCTGGAAAATCCCATGGACAGAGGAGCCTGGTGGGCTGCAGTCCATGGGGTCACTGAGAGTCAGACACGACTGAGCGACTTCACTTTCACTTTTCACTTTCATGCATTGGAGAAGGAAACGGCAACCCACTCCAGTGTTTTTGGCTGGAGAATCCCAGTGACGGGGGAGCCTGGTGGGCTGCCGTCTCTGGGGTCGCACAGAGTCGGACACGACTGAAGCGACTTAGAAGCAGCATTCATGAATATGGAGCCTCTGGCAGCTGAAACTAGTACTTTGATACATGCCAATGCATGTAGAGCTATTAGAAAGAGGCTTTGTGATAGTCCTGTTGACACAACCCAGACATTCTTACCTATACCAGAGCTCAACTGGAGCACAAAAATATAGAAACACAAACAGCAAGGGGTAATTCAGTGATTAAGGAAATTGCAGCAAGCGTGTTGGAGATAAGCCTCATTTATCTTTGATTCCAAACTTTGAATAATAGACTTATTTAGCAGGTAAGTGAGAATAAAGCACTGCAAGCTAATATTTGCCTTGCATACATGCATGCACGCTCAGTCATGTCTGACTCTTTGCAACCCCATGGGCTGTAGCCCACCAAGCTCCTCTGTACATGGAATCTTCCAGGCAAGAATACTGGAGTAGGTTGCCATTTCTTTCATCAGGGGATCTTCCAGACCTAGGGACTGAACCTACATCTCTTGTGTCTCCTGCATTGGCAGGAAGGCACTTTACCAGCTGAGCCACCAGGGAAGCCCTTATATTTGCTTTGAGAAACACTTAAGTGCAGGAAATACCTCTTTTGCCATTTTGGAAAGGTTAAGGCAATGAAATGCTACAGTCAAAGGCTCTGGAATCCCACAGAGTTTCATGTATCATGGGACACATTGTGGCCTTGGCCACGCAAGGATTCTCTGAGCATTGCTAAAGTGAGACCTCGTGGTACCAAAGTTTTGCTCATGGCCAACTGCAAGCAATTCTGCTCACTGAGGATTCAGGAAGATTCACTTCAGAAGGTTTGTTTTTGCAAGAGGCAGTTTGACTTGCCTGAAAGGCCACTGCCCCATTGAATCTGCTTTGACTTGAAACATTTCATAATACCTTTTACTGTAAAATATATAGAATGATCAAAAATAATATGTTTTAGGAAATTGCTAAAGAAAACATATTTTTAAAGATGGTATTTTGCTTCCAAGTCTCAGTAAACAAGTAATAAGAATTACCCTGGACCTGGGGCAGAACTGTAGTACTAAATTTGCACACTTCTTGAGCCCATCACTTTTCATCTCTAAGACTGTTTCCATATCTATAAAATGGAAATACAATCAGCAGATAGGGTGGGTGGCCATGGACTTGCATTAGATGAGTTCTATGTCCCATCACAGGTTTAACATTTGCTGACCCACAGAAGATGGGAAATATTGCTTATGGGGATTTATATTGCCAAGAAAGAGATTATGCAAAATGACTGGTCCCATCAGCATTGTCCACATGGTTGATTATTAAGATTGATGATGTTGCATATCTCCACTATAAACCATATCCAGAACTCAGTTGTCTAATGCAAAGCTCTTGCCTAGAGAACCAGAATCAATTGCTCCATCTCCCAGCAAACCTCAAACTGCACATCACTCAAGGAACCATCCCTGAACTCTTGTCATTGGTGGTCAGACTGTCAGTGCACTGATGATCTTGTTTCACATTTAATCTTGGATGTCTGCTCCTTCTGCTGTGGCCAGGAGGCAGATCAGACCCTACATGCCACATAAGCCTGCTGATGTACTTGGAAATCCCCCCTAGTGGTTAAGTCTTTGGCTGGTTATCAGGCCCTTTCTAATCTTACGGAACATGCATTTTTGAACAAAGGCTGGAGGTGACAGAGAAAATCAATTGATTCATCAAATCAGTATTCCCAAGCTATAGTGATTGGTCAATATTTTGATTATCACCTCTGGCTACATGTCACTAGAAAAATAAGTCACTAAAATTCAGAGGTAGCAATATTTAGTAACTTAAAGTCTAGTCCCAGTTGTGTCGCATACCTACTGAAACAGACCCAAATGAACGTCTTATTGTCTGGACCTCTGTTTTCTTTCCTAGAGAGTGTTCGGGTCTGTTCAGAAGGATTTTCTGTTTTGTTTTGCTTTGTTTTATTTTAACTGGTTTCAGGGATAAAGTAAACCCCATGAAACTGTCTGTCAAATGTAAATCTGTGCACTTTTTCTAGCAGAGGATCCACAGCTTTCATTAGAGTCTCAAAGGGAGCCATAATCCAAAAGTCAATTAAAAGCCACTTCTTAGAGCAGATCCAGAATTTGTACACAGGAGGGGCTTGGTGGTGGCATGCTGGTTGGCAAATAATTGTTTGGAAGCTGTGTTTGCACAGCAAGCACAATCGTGTTACTCACAGCATAGGATACAGATCAAAATGGCAACATTTTCTAAAGAGACTTTATATCAGACTAATAAAATGCTACTTGGCCATGTCATTGCTGTCATTTTCTCACCAATAGAACGGTTAGTATTTGAGGATCACTTTGGAGATAAGGAGGAGCCAAAGTACTCCAAGGTCACCTCTTGACCCTGTCATTGGCTCCAAGGTCTCAAAATGCTCCGTAATTCCCATTTGAGATCACAAAGTGTAGAGAAAATCCAAACAATGAAGGGTTTTTCCACAGAAGGCAACTCCAGGAAATCAGAAAAGCATTAAAAGACAGAGGGATGCTGCCAGCAAAGCCCAAAAACAAGGCTGATGGGCACTTCAACTGAACCTGGCCCCTCTCATAGCTGTTTCCTTAAAAAATCTCCTTACCTCTTCACCCTGTCTCAATCTCATTTTCAAAAAAATACTGCAGTAGCTTTACCAGCCTACTCTATTGGGATGGTGATAGTAAGGATAAGGCATTGAATGAATTTAAAGGGATGGGAACAAACTTTGCCAGAGAGGAAAGTTTGAATAAATTTACATAATCAAGATATTTTCAATAATGACAGTCAATCTTCACTTCAGGCTTGGAATTCAACTCTCCTGGAGATGTTAACATCATTATTCCACAGGAATAATCCATAGGAAAACACACAATAGCAGGAGAATATTATCTCCAAACCTTTGCTGAGTGATGCAGAAATCAGCATTAAGTGAGCTGACGGCACATCATTAAATAAGAGATCATGTTTCCCCATAGGCTTCCCTGGAGAAGTTCATTAGTTCAGAAAATTAAGTTGGGGGAGTGCAGCTCTTTCCTGGAAAGCAAAAATGTACCAGAGACTATGCTTAAAGTCCTCATGGTCCATTGCTCAGTCCTAATGACCTCCTGGGGGAGTTTCCCATGTGCTCACATGGTATCATTACACAACAAATGCATGGAAATTTGTCCGTGTATTTCAAAACCCCAAATACATGGAATGGCTATTCAAGATGGCCTTAGGATGATTAACACACTTATGGCCTCCCAGTGGAAAACAAAACCACCAACACAGCTACCAGGCACAGAGCGAAACATAACACTGGGAAGAATTTAAATGTCTAAGTTAGAAATAAGGTAGCAAATTATGATATGTCCATAAAGCAATGATGGTGATGTCAATGAAAATTAGGCTCATGAAGAGCATTTAAGGACATGAGAAGAAAGCAAATTATGTGTGAAGTGAATAAATCAAGATTAAAAATTATATATAAATAAAGCATGTTTAAAAAGGGATAATCTCTCTAACAGATAACTACCAATAACATTGAGAAGATATTAAGAAGAGGTGGCAAGAATACAAAGAACTATCCAAAGTGTCTTAATGACCCAGATAACCAGAATAGTGTGGTCACTCACCTAGAGCCAGATATCCTGAACAGTGAAATTAAGTGGACCTCAGGAAGCATTGCTATGAACAAAGCCAGTGGAGGTAATCGAATTCCAGGTGAGCTGTTCTAGCGGATTCATGTCAATGTATGGCAAAACCAATACAATATTGTAAAGTAACTAGCCTCCAATTAAAATAAATAAATTTATATTAAAAAAAAATCCTAAAAGATGATGCTGTGAAGATGCTGCACTCAATATGCCAGCAAATTTGGAAAACTCAACAGTGGCCATAGGACTGGAAAAAGTCAGTTTTCATTCCAAACCCAAAGAAGGGCAATGCCAAAAAACATTCAAACTACTGCACAATTGCACTCCTTTCACGTTCTAGCAAGGTACTGCTCAAAATCCTTCAAGCTAGGCTTCCACAGGACATGAACCAAGAACTTCTAGATGTACAACCTGGGTGTAAAAAAGGCAAACAAACCAGAGATCAAATTGCCAATATTCGTTGGATCATAGAAAAAGCTAGTGAATTCCAGGAAAACATCTACTTCTGCTTCATTGACTACACTAAAGCCTTTGACTGGGTGGCTCACAACAAACTGTGGAAAATTCTTCAAGAGATGGAAATACAAGACCGCCTTACCTGCCTCCTGAGAAACCTGTATGCAGGTCAAGAAGCAACAGTAAAAACCAGACATGGAACAACAGACTGGTTCCAAATAGGAAAAGGAGTACATCGAGGCTGTATATTGTCACCCTGCTTATTTAACTTACATGCAGAGTACATCATGCAAAATGCCTGGCTGGCTGAAACTCAATCTGGAATCAAGATTTCCAAGAAAAATATCAATAACCTCAGATATGCAGATGACACCACTCTTATGGCAGAAAGCAAAGAGGAACTAAAGAGCCTCTTGGTGAAAGTGAGGGAGGAGAGTGAAGAAGCTAGCTTAAAACACAACATTCAAAAAATGAAGATCATGGCATCTAGTTCCATCACTTCATGGCAAATAGATGAGGGAAAAAATGGAAACATTGACAGACTTTATTTTCTTGGGCTCCAAAATCACTGTGGATGGTGACTGTAGCCATGAAATTAAAAGACGCTTGCTCCTTGGAAGAAAAGCTTTGACAAACCTAGACAGCATATTAAAAGCAGAGACATCACTTTGCCAACAAAGATCCATATAGTCAAAGCTATGGTTTTTTCAGTAGTCATATACAGTTGTAAGAGTTGAACCATAAAAAAGGCTGAGTGCCAAAGATATGATGCTTCCGAACTGTGGTGCTAGAGAAGACTCTTGAGAGTCCCCTGGACAGAAAGGAGAACAAATCAGTAAATCCTAAAGGAAATCAGTCCTGAATATTCATTGGAAGGACTAATGCTGAAGCTGCAGATCCAATACAATGTGAAGAGCCAACTCATTGGTAAAAACCCTGATGCTGGGAAAGCCTGAGGGCAAGAGGAGAAGGGGGCAACAGAGGATTAGACAGTTCAATGGCATCATCTGTTTGATGGACTGGAAATTGGGCGAATTTCGGGAGATCATGAGGGACAGAGAGGCTTGGAGTGCTACAGTCCATGGTAAAGAGTCGGACACAACGGAGGGACTGAACGACAACATCATTTATTGTATCTAGTTTCTTTCTGTACCAATGACTTTTATTTTCTTCCTTACAATTCTGCATTTAAAAAGATAAATAACTTAAAAATAAATACCATGGTGTCATTCTGATCAAGAAAGAACCTTTAAATGTAAGTAGCTGGAAATAAAGAACTCTTCCTGAAAGTGGGAGGACATATATCTTTTCCTCCCAGGATTCTAATCTGCACCTGATGACCTCAAGGGAAGGGACATTCAAACTTCTTGCCAGCATCCTTTCTCTGTTTCTTCCTCCAGCAGCTCTGAGTCTTAAGGCAAAACACAGCAGAGCACAACTGCCCTTGCCCTGTTCCTATTCAGTGATTTCTGGCACAGTTATGGGGACCAAGAGTTTCCCTACTCGAGACCTCAAAATGGGCCCTGGGTTGGCGCCTCTGTTGCTGGCACTTGGGCATACAAGCATTGATGGAGGGAGTGGCATAGACTATTTGTAGGGTGGGAGTAGGGCTGTGATGGCAAAAGCACAGAAAGTGCCTAAGCATCATATATCACACTGTGAAGAATTCCCCTCCTTAAATTTCATTCTCCCAGTTAGACTGGGGTGAATGTGAGAAACTGCTGTGGCTGCTCAGAAAAGCAGCTGAAGAGAAGACTTCTCAGAGAAAGGGTGGCATCTGCCCTGGATTTTAAAGGATGAGTTGGAATTCTCACCTGGCCAGTGAGGCTGAGAAGAGCAGAACATTCTGGCAAAGGAAATAGCTTAAGACTTCAGACTTGAACTGTATTTCAGGGAGAATGGAGAGGTTGCTGCACACAAGGGGTGGGTGGAGAGCACATCCAAGGAGACTTGGATACTTCCTAAGTCACTGAGCCTTAAATCAGTTGGCCGTGAGGGACCTTGCTAGGATGCTAAGCTATGGCGTGACATGGCCAGATGACTGCATTAGAAAGATCGCGATGGGTGGCTGCTGAAGACAAGGAGAACCCAACCAACCTGGAGGATAGATGAGGACTGATGATGTTTTTGCCAGAGAACACTCAATGTTCCCAGCCTAGAAGACCTTACCTGATGGGGTGGCTTGATGAATTATACATAAAAGACAATGGTAGAAGGTCAAGCAAGATGGCAAAATCATAGTCCCCTGGCTTTCTTTCCACTGAACCTTCTTCACAGCTGACATGTACTCACTGATGTCATAATTCACCTCTCATTCAACAACACCAAATATCTCCTGTGATCCAGGGGCAGGACTTTGCACCGGGCATATGGAGCATCAAACTCGCCCTGCCTGTACTTTTTTTTTTTCCTAAGGATAATTTTATGTATTTATTTTTGTCTGTGCTGGGTCTTTGTTGCTGTGAGAGCATTTCTCTAGTCGTGGCGAGCTGGGGCTACTCTCTAGTTGGGTACACAGGCTTCTCATTTCGGTGGCTTCTCTTGTTACGGAGCATGGCTCTAGGCTCTCGGGTTTCCGTAGTTGCATTTCCCAGGCTCTTGACTTTCCTGGTGGCTCAGACGGTAAAGCGTCTGTCTACAATGCGGGAGACCCGGGTTCGATCCCTGGGTCGGGAAGATCCCCTGGAGAAGGAAATGGCACCCCACTCCAGTACTATTGCCTGGAAAATCCCATGGATACAGGAGCCTGGTAGGCTACATTCCATGGGGTCGCAAAGAGTCAGGCATGACTGAACGAACGATTTCACTTCACTTCACTTCAGAGCACAGGCTCAATAGTTGTGACACAAAGGCTTAGTTGCTCCATGACATGTAGGATCTTCCCATACCAGGGATGGACCCTGTATCTTCTGCATTGGCAGGTGGACTCTTTACCACTGAACTACCAGTGAAACCCAAGGAGCCTTTGATCTTGAGAAGGAGGCAAAGTCCTAAACAGATAATGATCTTGTGACTTTTGTGAAGGAAGCACAGAGAAAGGACAGCCACTCTGGTCTGAGAAAACCTTCACAAAGGAGGTGATGTCTGAGCAGACACCTAAAAAATGACAGGGAACTGGCCAGGTGAGAAGCAGGAAGGATGCTTCAGGTGGAGACGAAGGTACAATTTGGGGGACGCTTCAGGGAGTCACTGTGTCTAAAGTGTGGGCTTCAGCGCAAGGAGGGGTAGAAGAAAGGCTCAGCAAAGTAGTTAAGGGACATGTTCTAAATTTCTGTGAAAGAAGCAAAAGGAGAAAGGAGAGAATTCAGGTTTATGATGCAAAGTTTATTGTGCGTTTTCCTAAAATTCTGCATCTCCTGCTGCCTGCCCCTGGGCAAGGTTACCACCATGTGACAAGGAGAAAATGAGAGCCTTCTTTTTCTTCCTTTCTTCTTTTTCTTTTTTTAATACCACACTGATGGATCAATATGTCTGCTTGCCAGTACAGGCTCTCTGCTTTCTTTTCAGTGCGTCTGTTTTGCAGTTCAGAATGTGTGACTGGGGCATCTTACTATTCTCCCATTTTGAGCCCCTCCGCTTCAAGGCTGGCTGTTGTTCAACCAAGCAGGACTCGTTTCTCAGGGGAAATTAAATTGATAGACTCTCTCGTGTCCTGAGATTTCACCTGCCATAAATTCCAGGCAGCAAAAAGCAGTTCCAGAGGAGCTCTGTCAGGGTTTGGAGAGTCCACCAAAAGAAGGCCAGCAACTGAGGCAATGAGAGCCTCCAAGAATTTGCACCTGGTGGTGAGAATGGACAAGTATTGATTACCTGCCCCTCTAGGCCCAAGGCAGTGTGTTAAATTGTCAATTTATCTCTTTGTCTGAAATCACTTATAGAGGCATACCTAAGACAGGAAGCCACGGGCATCTGGATCATTTAAAGGAGCCTTGGCCTCCCCTAAACCCCATGAACAGCATGGTCTTCCCTTCTGAAGATCAAGAGTAGAGACTGAAATCACTAATCTGCTTCAAGTATAAGCTTTTGTCTCTGAACTGCCTGTGCAACTTGTGGTAATCATGGCAAAGAAAAAAAAAAAAAAAAACCCACAAGAATCAACCTGCTCATTGTACTTAATTATTCTCTGTCTCCAAGCATCTGGCATAGGGCCAGGCATATAGGAGCTGATTGTTTTCTTCACTGAGGGTCTTTCTGAATGATGACAAGCTTCATGGGTAGGTGTGTATAGAGGGTTGACAGATAGATTGGGTCAATGGATTTTAATTATTTTTAGCCATAAAATCATTTCTCAAAATAAAGATAAATACTAGGAATTGCTGGATAAGGGAGGAGTGGGAGCCTGAGTCACACATGCATTGCTCCCCTTCTATAAATGTCTAGTTGATTGACGCTGAAGTCACAAGCGCATGGCCACGCTGGCTGCTCCACTGCTGCTCTCCGCCTCCCTACTTTCACTGTTACCCACCTTTCCTCTCCTTCTACTCAAATAAGGCACAAAGAGAAGGGTATCAACGGCAACAAGTAGACTTCCAACCGGGAAGTGTGATGCTTGTCTCCATCTTCCTAGAAATACCACCCTCCTGCAAGGGATGTGTTCTTCGGGACACAGCCGCCCCCTAACTTGGCGTGACTCTGGGTGTGGCTGCAACTCTCTTCGCCCCCACTGAGGGGAGAAAGGCTGACAACTCACTCCTCCAATAGTGTTCCTTGAGTCCTTCTGCTCATCCCACACCTATACCCAGTTGTCAGAGCCCCATAAGTTCATTTGAAATGGAGGGAGGTGATCAGGTGGTAGATGTAGTAGCAGAGCTATGAATATTAAATTAAAGTAATTTAATTCATATCAGTGGTTATTAATTATTAATATTGACAATATTAATAGCAATTAATTATTAACAGCTTAATTTTATTAGTATTAATATTATTAAGTTACTACTATTAAAGTCCCAAAGAGATATTTACCTTCCAAATATTTTGACTCACTGCAGAACTTGGGGGGCAGACATTTTCCCTTTTTTTAAGCCCAAGTGGCTCACTGGTAAAGCATCTGCCTGCCAATGTAGGAGACGCGGTTTGATCCCTGGTCTGGGAAGATCCCCTGGAGGAGGAAATGGCAACCCACTCCAGCATTCCAGCCTGAAAAATCCTATGGACAGAGGAGCCTGGTGGGCCACAGTCCATGAAGTCGCAAGGAGTCAAACACAACTGAGCAACTGACCACACACACACACTTGTAAATTTCTAGACAGTAAGTCTCATTTATCATCCTGTTATACAATGAACATAGTATTACTGATTGCAGGAATTTTTAAAAGATACATGATACACAACCCCTGACCTAAGAGCTTCTAAGTTATCTGAAAGTCAAGACAAACATTTGTGCATACACACACACACACACATGCATACATGAAATGTTGGCAGGACAAATCTCTAGGCTATGAGTTCTTGGGGAATCCTAGGAGCAAGGAATATGTTGTGGGTAAGAGGAAAACAAATCCCTAGGGGTTGGGTGGTCTAGAAAGGATGGAACTGAAATGGCACTCTGAAGGATCACTGCCAAGTTTAAGGTGGGTGGTATAAGAAAATGTGAACAGAGTGTGTTCAGGAGGCAGACCTGCCATCTGGCTGCCCCGCAAATATCATCCAGGGGAGTCAAGCACCATCAAGATGGGAAAGTCTCAGTGCCTGATTGTGAGTCTGGACTATCCTTTGGGCAGCTGGAGGATCATATGGGTTCCTGAGCCAAGACAGGACAAGAGGAAGGTATGCAAAGGGGAGAAGGAGAAAGGCAGCAAGTCCAGTCTTTCTGTTAGTTCTGTCTATCTCAGAGTTAGGAAAGGGATTTCAGCAATCACGGAAAGACCATCCCTGATGCAAAGTTTGGACAGAATGGCTACCTGGAGCCAGGCCAGGAAACAGGAGACATCACATTACGTAGGAAACTGTGCCCACATCTGGACATTTGCAGATACCCAGCATGCACTTGTGGGAGAGCTGGCCCTGCCTCATGGACCAGATGGGCCAAACCTCAGCCCAGAAAGAAAACTCCTTTCTTTTTGCACCTAATCCACCTATTCTTCCTCCTCATTCCTGTTTTCTATTATGTGCTCTAGTTGACAGATGTCATTGCTCAAAGCAGATTCTGTTAATCACACCCAGTGTTTTCCTCAGCACTGCCTAGGTATTGGATGCTGGAGCCACGTGGCATGAAGCTCTACAGAGCTTCTCAGGGCCTGCCAGAGCAATGCAATGACAGAAAAGTGACAGCCATGGGGGGATGCAGGGAGAAGGGTGCTGTTGAGAGATCCAGAAAGATGGTCCACACAGTTGGTCACAATTCATAAGGTCCAGAATTCCCCACTGGATGTTTAAAGCCCTTTCCTCACATGCAATGCTGACTTCCTCCTCCCCGAAGGCTCAGGTGACCAGTAGCTGTGACCAGTCCTTGGATTCTGGAGTCTCATCCACTTCAGCACAGCTGCCAGCCTCTTAGAGGTCATAACCAAGACAGTGAAACAGGAGATGATGGTGGCATAGACCTTTGCCTGGAGCTGTCTGGCCACTTAATGCAGGAGGCAGTTTCTCGACTCTGGTCCCTGAAGTATGTCTTGGGCATCATGGCAGCCACCAGTTGAGTATGAAGCATGGGTCTTTATTTAGACCGTAGCAGAGGGTCTTTATTTCCAAGGGCAGATTTGCTCCAAACTAACAGATAAATAATGTCTCCTCATCTTTTGATACAAGGAACTTCTTAATTCCTTGGGCTGAGCTTCTGTTGTCAACCAAAGAGAAGGACAAAGCTGTCCCACCACTGAAGTATACTTTTTTAGACTCTTTATATGTGAAATAATTCATTATGTGTGAAATAACCATAGTTGAAGACTGGGACTTCAACCTGGCTCAAGATCAACTTAAGCTTCTCTGGTTCATTACTATGTCAATAGGAGCTCCTAAACTTCAAATGGACAGAGCCATATGTGTAACAAATATTTTCTGGTAAGGATCTTTCATAACACACATTCCCTTATACCAAAAAATGACCCAGGTACCTTTTCTAAGGTATATCCCTTGTGGTGTAAACCCTCAAGACAAAAGTAAATGCTAAAAAACAAAAATCCAAATTTTAATCTGTTTACACTACACCATTTTCAGTGATGAAGAGATTGTTAGTTTGAGGTTTTTATGTGTATTGTAGGATAAAGCAAACAAGTATTATGTAGTAATCTAATTCTATTATCTCAAGTATCCTTGAGAACTAGGAAGTTCTCAGAGTGGGAGAAAGAGATATGGGTGTGAGACATAAGAAAGATAGTACTAGTTTAAAGAAGTTTCAGTATGAACTCAAGATATATTTTATTAAAAACAAAGCAGTATAGTTCCTAATTCTGTTCACTATAAAGACCAAAAGACCTAGAAATATCAAGCTATTCCTAAAAGCAGAGCCTGAGAAAGGAGTCTGGGTTCGGGTAGTTTTTGAGGGAAGGTGATCCCAGAATGCACAAATGAGGCATGTGGGAGAGTAAGACAGAGAAAGAGCAAAAGTCAGTCAGGTGTATGTTTTCGAGGTCATAGCTGTGGGCCATGAGGCTTTGCATCTATGCAGACCTCTGAGAAGGATACGCAAAGCCCTGGAGAACTGTCTGTCTGCCACGGGAGGACAACATCTCCCACTCCCAGTCTTCTCTGGATGAGCTGAAAACTCCAGCGATGCTAACTCCCCACATTTCAGGAATGTGCAAACACAGAGAACACACACTGGAGGAGTGACAGGTATTTTTACTACTGGTGAGAGTCTGAGCTCCCCCGGGACTCCTGCTACAGCAGCAGCTGAAATCAGAGGTGGACAAGCAGCTGTGACACTGGGCACCAAGGCTTCTACGAGAACGCATGTTGTAATATTTACAGATGAAATGCTGTGTGCCTGTGTGTGGTTGGCTTCTAGGTATAGGGAAGAGGGTACATGAGGCTATAGATGAAACTCATGAATGTTTAAGCTGGGTTAAAAGTACATGTGCTGTGTTCATTGCTCAGTCATGCCCAACTCTTTGTGACCCTTTGGACTGTAGCCCAACAAGGTTCCTCTGTCCATGGGATTTTTCAGACAAGAACGCTAGAGTGGGTTGCCATTTCCTCTTGCAGGGAATCTTCCCAACCCAGGGATCAAAGCCCTGTCTCCTGCATTGGCAGGCAGATTATTTACCACTGAGCCATGAGAGAAACCCAGAAGAGTACATGAGAGCTTGTTAAACTCTTCTGCCTACTTTTGTAAATGCTTAACATTTGCTATAGCAGGATAAGAGAGAAAGAAAAAGGAAATGAAGGAAGAGACGGAGGTAGAGAGAGAGGGAGGAAGAGGGGAAAGGAGGGAGGAATATGAGTGTGAAACAATTTTTAAAAGAGTAGGGACTTTTTAAAAGTGGTCCAGTGGTCCTAATGCAGGAGCCCAGGTTCCATCCCTGGTCAGGGAACTAGATATCATATGATTCAACTAAGACCTGCAACAAACAAAAAAATATTTCTTAAAAATAAAAAGAGCAAAGATTCTCAAGTCAGAAATCCTGGCTCCATTTAATTGGGCAAGTCAGATAACCTCCGAGGGTCCTGGCTTTCTCATCTAAAATAGTAAAAGGAATCTTCTTCTAAATTAACTTTACTTCTAAATTAAACATGAAAGTGAAAGTCGCTCAGTTGTGTCCCACTCTTTGCAAACCCATGGACTGTAGCCCTCCAGGCTCCTCTATCCACGGCATTCTCCAGGCAAGATTACTGGAGTGGGTTTCCATTTCCTTCTCCAGAGGATCTTCCCGACCCAGGGATCAAACCTGGGTATTTGTCATCACAGGCAGATTCTTTACCATCTGAGCCACCAGGGAAGCCCCAAAGTAAATACATCTGTAATGAAAGTATACTCACTTCATCAATGTCATACATACAGTAGGTACTCAATGGATATTAGCTATTACATTATTATTGTGAAAACGCCATGTCCAGAGAGAGCAGGAAAGGACAAGCAGGCCAATTCTAGTTGACCAGGGAGCACGTCAGGGGCAAATTACCTCACAGTACTGCTAGGATTCTACTCAATTAACCTATTTTGAAATGCTCAGATGAGGGACTTCCCTGGCAGTCCAGAGGCTAAGACTCTGCACTCCCCGTGCTCGGGGCCTGGGTTCGACCCCTGGTCAGTTTAATCAACTTTAAAAAAAAAGATCTGCATGTTGCAATGAAGATCAAAGATCCCACGTGCTGCAGCCAAATAAATAAAAAGTAAAAAACCTTAAAAAAGAGAAATACTCGGAAGGAAAACCCCAGAAAACTTGGTGTTGTGTGTGCCTCTGAGGGGAAAACTTATCACTGAAATACAAGGCCCCAGTTGTGAAGCTCACTGGAAAGATGGGGATGAAAAATGTGGGATGACTCCCTTATCTCCCTTCTCAGAAGGAGGCACTACCAGAGCTACTTTACCTCACTGAGGGGCTGAAGGAGAAGGGCTCAGCAGTGTCTGGCATTAAGTACTCTGCAAATGGTGGTTGGTCGTGTTGGAATAATTATTCTTGAGTTGGTGGCTGCTGCTGCTACTGCTAGGAACCACTTCCTCCTCTCTTAACATTGAGACCACCATGAAGAATTCCCCTCAAGTTCTTGAATGAGATCACCCCCTCCTCATTAAATGCCTTCCATTCTTAAAGGGTCAACATGAGAACTGGAAAAAGTCAATGAAGAGCCCAGTGAAATATCAAGCTCTACACACATAAATCTTCTTACTGTGAAAACTTCACCAGCTAATGCTTTTCAGGAAATGAAAGACTCAGCTTTTTCATTCTTTGAGAGTTAACCAGAATCCACCTTTTATTTTCACCCTTGTTGAAATCTTTCTAACCTGTATCAGCCCAACTTGCTGCCTACGAAGCAAAATTTAATTTTTGAAGACTTTGATCATTTAATGCCTCAGGGTCTTCTTTCTGACCACAGGTAGTTCTGTGCAAGAAGATCAATAACTCAGAAGTCACCTGACCTCCAAATACTCCAAAGGCATTGCTTTGATTAATCAATAATAATTTTCTTTCTGTCAGTTGCTTTCGATGTATGAAAAATTGAGTGCCAGGAAGCAACTTGGCTATTTGAATATTCTAATTAATTAAATTTTATTCCATTTTACTGGCTTATACAAATCTGGTGTTAACTTGATACAAAAACCACTATCAGTCAAGTTTCTCCAACCATTTTAGAGTTCCAAATGGGTATAAGTGATACTTGAATCACATTTATTAACTAAAAATATAGCCCCATTATTGAGTCATTTGGAATATTCTATCTATAATTCATGTAAAAGTTCTTAAATTGGGTCATAGCCTCCTTTAACAAGTTGATAAAAACCATGGACCTTCAACCCTGAGAAATCTATACATATATATGCCTAAAGCTTATCCATAAACTCCTAGGGGCTTCAGGTACTCCCAGCTAATAACTATTGGTTTAGATTTTCTTTCTTTGCCAAATGAGTAAACCCTTCATAAAAGCAGGGGTCTTGGATGAGGTCTATAAGCTTCACATAGAAACCCCTCTTATTGAACTTAGACTAATTGAATTTTGCAGGCTATTGAATTTTGCCACAAGGTCACACTTTAATTAACTAAAGACAAGATTTTCCTTCCTATAAATGGAACCATATTGAAAAATGCCCATATCTCTTTCCCTAAAAAATCATGACATGACATCCTGGTATCTGTCATCTCTGCCCACACACAGCTGCCCTTCCAGCCTGGTGAAATCTTCCTGGGATCTTCTGGATGGAGGGCATTTCACATCAGATTTGATTGGAAGCTTTATAATAGAGAAGAAAACTGACCCTTAGATGAAGAAGCAATAAAAAGAATTAGAGTTTCTGGGAGGGGAAGGATACTGCAGACACATGGAGTCCCTTCTTTTGCTTTATGAGGGCATTCATCTCTAGCTGGATCTTTGTAAATCAAGTGACTTTATATCTAATTTTTAAAATTGATAAAAAGCACATTTCATAACTCTTTCAGATGTTCCCTGAACATTTGGGATCTATGAAACAGATGGGGGGCTTTAAAGCCAAGTCTCCTTAGCTAAGATGCTGCTGCTGCTGCTGCTAAGTCACTTCAGTCGTGTCCGACTCTGTGCGATCCCATAGACGGCCTCCTACCAGGCCCCTCTGTCCCTGGGATTCTCCAGGCAAGAACACTGGAGTGGGTTGCCATTTCCTTCTCCAATGCATGAAAGTGAAAAGTGAAAGTGAAGTCACTCAGTCGTGTCCGACTTGTAGCGACCCCATGGACTACAGCATACCAGGCTTCTCCATCCATGGGATATCCCAGGCAAGAATACTGGAATGGGGTACAATTGCCTTCTCTGATGACCAACCTAGATAGCATATTGAAAAGCAGAGACATTACTTTGCCAACAAAGGTCCATCTAGTCAAGGCTATGGTTTTTCCAGTGGTCATGTATGGATGTGAGAGTTGGACTGTGAAGAAAGCTGAGTGCCAAAGAATTGATGCTTTTCAACTGTGGTGTTGGAGAAAACTCTTGAGAGTCCCTTGGACTGCAAGGAGATCCAACCAGTCCATTCTGAAGGAGATCAGCCCTGGGATTTCTTTGGAAGAAATGATGCTAAAGCTGAAACT
>NW_011495018.1:19560001-19574007 GCF_000754665.1 Bison bison bison
AAAAGACTCTGATGCTGGGAGGGATTAGGGGCAGGAGGAGAAGGGGATGACAGAGGATGAGATGACTGGATGGCATCACTGACTCGATGAACGTGAGTCTGAGTGAACTCTGGGAGTTGGTGATGGACAGGGAGGCCTGGCATGCTGCGATTCATGGGGTCACAAAGAGTCGGACACGACTGAGTGACTGAACTAACTAACTAAACCCATCCAGGTGAAAAATAGTAAAAGTTTATCATTCTCCTTTGCCCAAATTTAAGTTCTAGATATATGTCAACATGGTTGATTGATCCTGAGAAAACTAAGTAATTCTTCTAAGTTTACATTTCTTCATTGTTTAGATGGGGATGTGACAAGGAGTTTGTGGGCAGTTTACTAGACTGCATTTGTAAAGTACCCATCACTTTACTAACAGGAAGTAGTAAAATATCAGTTGAGGGGACTTCCCTGATGGTCCAACTGGCCAAGACTGCACACTCCCAATGCAGGGGACCCAGGTTCAGTCTCTGGTCGGGAAGCTAGACCCCACATGCCTATAACTAAGAGTTCGCAAGCTGCAAGGAGGAGTGAAGAGCCAGCATACCACAGCTAAGACCAGGAGCAGCCAAATAAATAAATACGTTTTTAAAAAATATCAGGTGAAGGTAGACAGTGGTCAATTAAAAGGATGTACCCTAAACCTAAAGCAAACACTAAAATGACAACAACAAAATATTACAGCCAATCAGTTGATAAAGGAGGTTTTTTGAAACAGTAATATTTAATTAAACAAAGAGAAGAAACAGAGCAAAAGATAATGAGGAATAAATAGATGGATAAATAGAAAACAAATGGCAAGACAGTAGATTTAAACCTAGTCATAATAATAATTACATTAAATGGAAATACACTAAATATCACACTTCAGAGGTAGAGATTATCAGATTTAATTTTTTAAAAAAGCAAGACCCAAATATACTCTGCCTTCAAGAAATGAACTTCAAATATACATACACAAATAGTTTTTATGACATAATAAAAATAGATGGGAGATGATACACCATCAAAAGAAAGATGATGTATCCTTATTAATATCAGACAAAGTAGATTTTAGAGCAAAGTATACTACCAGGGATAAATAAGGTCATTTCATGATTAAAAGATCAGTTAATCAAGAGTACACTACTATTCTAAAGACTTATGAACCTAATAACAGAGCTTCAAAACTTATGAAGCAAAAATGGATAGACTGTAAAATAAAATAAATCTACAATTTTAGTTTATATAGTTAAATACAGGGGTTTTGTTCAATAGCCTTTCTCAGTAATGGATAGATAGATGTATCAGACAAAATCAGTAAATGTATAGATTTGAACAACACTATCTATTAACCTGACTTAATTGACACAGAATTTTCCACCCAATAACAGCAGAGTACACATTCTGCTTAAGTGTATACGAAACATTTACCAATAAAGACCACATTCTGGATTACAAAAAAGTCTTTATCAATATAAAATATTTAAGTCCTATCAAGGACATCCTTTGATAACAATTGAGTTAGAGATTAGAAAATTAATGATCTCTGAAAAACTTCAACTATTCAGAAACTAAATAACGTACTTCTAGAAAACCCATAGACTAAATAAGAAATCAAAATAGAAAGTAAAAAATTATTTTAAACTGAGGGAAAATAAAGCAACACATAAAAATGTGTGGAACACTGCTAAAGCAGTACTTAGGGGGAAGTTTATAGCAAACAAGCTTTGAAAAAGAAGAACAAAATGGGAGAAGTAATACTACCTGGCACAGATATATTAAAGAGGGTGGAATTAGTGTAAAGTGGACAAATATTGGCGATCTTCAGATTTTGATACAAGATTTAGATACAAGATCGACACAGATTTTGTATTTGCAGGTTCACCTCCTTACTAAAATTTTATCAAGGGCCACTAGAAAATGCTTGAAATAAAAGATGTTATTATTATCTTGATTGTGATGGTAGTTTCACAGATGCATACACACTGTAAAAACTTATTAAATTCTACACTTTAAATACGTGCCGTTTACTGCATGCCAACAAAACTGTTAAAGAAAAATTGGAGACTCAATATTTACACCTGCTTTCTACCATGCTGGACTGACATTTTCACACATCCCCTGAGAGCTTACTAAATTTGTAGATAAATTGAAAACAACGATATAAGCCAAAAATTCCACTGAACAGAGTACAGACTTTTCTGTGATGTTTTAGAGGACACACTGGACTCCATTAGTACCTCCAATCATCAATATGTCTGTGAATTATCATTTTCTATGGAACCAGAAGCTTAGGATAAACCAGCGGTGGCTTTGCTTTGAATTTCCTTGTTAATACTCAGATATATGCAGGAGAATCAAAACTCTTCCATTCACAGATAATTAAAGGTATAAGAGCTATCAAAATCTTTAATCCTCTGAGCTATGTTTCTTATTGTCAGAGAAAGACATTACAAATAAGTAAGACAGAATGAACTTTCTAGTACTTGATTGGTCAGACTCCACTATGAACTCACATGTAGCTTAATATACACACACACACACACACACAGAAACAATTGTGGATATGTATGTACACACGGGTGAGTACACATACCTAAGTTTCCTAGCTCTGTCCTTGAGAGGGTCTAGAAGCAGTAACATTCTAACAGCAAGAAGCACACCTGTGTCTGAATCTTGGTTTCTAGTACCATTCTCCACTAAAAGGAACTGGGGCTTCCTGGAGAAATGACTGATTCCAGGGTTGGGACAGATAAAGTACAACATGAGCCTGGGCACCTTATGGTGCCAGAAATCAAGGAAGTGCTCAAAAAATAAACTAAAAAAGGATGGTAGCATGTCAAAGGAACATAGGAGCAATTTAATCAACAAGATACAACCCAATAAATACATGACTCAAAATAAAATAAATATATACCACTCCATGCTAATATAAATAAATAATTGAATAAATAAGTAAATAAGGGGCATATCGTCTTTATCTAATTCCATGTAGATACTCCCCTATCCAGAAATTGAAGTTTAATTTCCTCCACAACCTTAAATATGGACTAGATTTAGTGATTCACTTATAAAGAACAAACTATAGAAAGAGGGGAAAAAAAATAACTTTCCAATGCAGTAGCCTGGAAAATCTCATCCTAAGCAAGTGTTCAAAGTTGCCATCTCACTGATAAGTCGTGTTGTTGGCATGTACCCCCTGACATGATGTGATGAGAAGGGCACTTCACCTCGGTGATAGTCTTCCTGCAAAATTCATAATCCTAGTGTATACGTGAGGACAACATCAGAGAAACACAAGTGAAGAGCCATCCTATAAAACATCCAACAATTATCTTTCAAAAATGTCTAAGTCATTAAAAAAAAAAAAAAAAAACAAGGAAAGACTGAGAAGTAAGAACCAGAGGAGATTAGGACGCATGAGACATGAATGCAACGTGGTATCCTGGGTGGGATCCCGAAACAGAAAAAGGGCATTAGTAGAAAAACAAGTAAAATCCCAATAAAGTCTGGAGTTTAGTTAACAATATTATATATCAGTAATTATCTCTTGGTCGGGGGTGCTCATTTCCTTAGTTGTATCCAATTCTTTGAGACCTCATGGACTGTAGCCCGCTAAGCTCCTCTGTCCATGGGATTCTCCAGGAAAGAATACTGGCGTGGTTTGCCATTCCCTTCTCCAGGGGATCTTCCCAACCCAGGGTTTGAACCCATGTCTCTTATGTCTCCTGCATTGGCAGGCAGATTCTTTACCACTAACGCCACCTGAGAAGTCCTATTATCTCTTAGGTTTGACGAATGAACCCCAGCCATGTAAGAGATTACATTAGAAAAATCTGGGTGAATGATATGCAGGAATTCAGTGTTATCATTGCACCTTTTCTATAAATCTAAAACTACTGCAAAACACAAGTTTATTTCAAAAACTTCCATCCTCTCATTAAATTGGTTAAAAGCCTTCGAGAGTGACAGAAGGTTGTCATCAGGAAACTGCTCAACTGGACAAATGGATGCTGAGAACTGATTCTGGCCTGTGGCATTCTGAGTGGGAAATGGCAATTTAGTTATTCTTTTCACACATGTCCCAGGAACACCACAATTTGCATCTTTCCTGGTAGTGGACCTGCCCCTTTAGAGAAGAGAAAAGTCTAGAACAGCTGTGGCCTGCCTGTGTTACAATCTATCGTGAGACTGGGTAGCCAAGAGCTGGAGTGCCTGGTGGATCATAGCACAAAGCAATCTGAGCAGCCCAGCCAGTTTGATATTTTAAATGCACTGAGGATTTTAAAAAACAAGTCTTAGATGTACAAAAATGTATGTCATCTTTCCCAAGAGGCAAAAATCACACACTTATCCAATTTGCCAAATGACAATTTAGCCATCACACTGTCTGCATCTCAAAACCAATTCAAACAGACACATTGCTCTTCCTGAGAGATGTTAGAGGGACGTGTCAGCAGCCAGACTGTTTTGCCACTCTCACTGGGTAAGTTCCTCTGTGTTTTATTTTTTAACATTTTAAGAACAGAGCCTATCTTCAAAGGACGTGAGAGACCCAATCAACTTCAAATTATGCTCTTTGGAAATGTCACCAATCTCGCAGCACCTCCAAGAACTAATTCATGACAAGCTTTAAAGAATGCCCAGCACTCACCCCTGTAATTCACCACTGTACCCACCAGTGATCTTTTCCCTGACTTCTTTAAACATCTTTTCTTCATCACAGTGACCCACTCTTCATGTAAAAGACCTCAAAGATTCATGAAACATCATTTGATCAAAGGAACGCTGCTTAAGTTCTGAAAAAAGAAACCAGCCTGCTCAAGAATGAATTCCAATTCCTAAAGCCTAGAGCTGAGGAGGTATCCAGGACTGAGTTTCTTAGAAGGTCAAGTTTTATAAAAGAATGCTTACTGAGACTTCCCTGGTGGTCCAGTGGTTAAGACTCCTTGATCCCAGTGCAAGGGGCACGGGTTCAATCCCTGTTCAGGAAACTAGACCTCACATGCCATAACTACAAGCCAACAAAGCCAAGTAAGTAAATAGATATATATATTAAAAAAGCTTACTTTCTGCACCCCTGCTGATTCCACCTGCCTGTCCCCAGATTACCCTCCTATCTTCCCCTTTTCCTCTGCTACCAGTTCCAACGCTTTGTTGTGACTTTACTCTTTTGGTGACCAGATGGCCCCATATTTTGTGCTAACCCACCAGACCAGCCTCTGCACTCAGAGCTACCAGACAAAAAGGAAGAAAAGGAAAACTGAGAAAATAGGAAGAGACTCTCACCCTTGACTCGGGTTTACTGATCTCTGACCACCAGAAGGGTGTCTAGGAAGATGCTCAGTTCTGGCATTTGGAGGGATTTGCTCTCCTTTTGGAGAAGGCAATGGCACCCCACTCCAGTACTCTTGCCTGGAAAATCCCATGGATGGAGGGCCTGGTGGGCTGCAGTCGATGGGTCGCTAAGAGTCAGACACGACTGAGCGACTTCACTTTCACTTTTCACTTTCATGCATTGGAGAAGGAAATGGCAACCCACTCCAGTGTTCTTGCCTGGAGAATCCCAGGGATGGGGGAGCCTGGTGGGCTGCCGTCTGTGGGGTCACACAGAGTCGGACACGACTGAAGAGACTTAGCAGCAGCAGCAGCAGCTCTCGTTTTAGGCAAAATTAATGCATTTTATTTACCATGTTGCTATGTGGCTTCTGATTGAGTGAGTGAGATATAGGCTTTACCGCAGCTGGCATTGACCTGGTTTACAAGAAGCTCATGTCCTTGGCAGACAAGACTGTTGTCTCTCAAGACTGGAGGATGAGGGATGGTAACAAGGCCAGATGGTGCCACAGGAAGAAGTAGAAGGAGAAGAACCTTGCCCTAGACTCCCCAACAAAGCAGGGCAGGTGATGAGAACCTGCTTTCCTGGCATCAGGTACTGAGAGTGCCATTCGGGGGCAAGCACAGGTCAAACACATATCAAGTCTGGACAAAGAGTCACCAGAAAGGGTTGTAAATCTAAGACAATGTATTAAGGGTATCAGGTGGGGAATGTGGAACAGAGACTGGTATCCAGGGCTGGCTGCACCCAGAAGTCCAGGCAGTCAATTGCCATGGAGAGGGTGCAGCAGACAGACACTAATCAGCACATGTGGTTATTAAGAGCTCTTACTCTAGATACAGGCTGCAGACTGTCATCCATCCTGATGATTCTGTTTTGGTTAGCATGTCACTTCATGTGTTGTCTTTATACTCTGTGATTTTACTCTGTGACTATCTGGTGATTTTGGCCCACTAGCTCAACTCCTGGGGCAACAACTGCTGTCTCTGGTAATGTACAGAAGGGAAGAGCTGAAGTCCTAACCCTAGTCTATGAAGTTAAAAAGAGAGAAGATAGAGCTCTAAGCACTGGAGAGTCACTGCATCACTACTGGCTGAGTTTCCAAAATCAAGCATTTCCTCTGAACAAAGATTCTCTTTTAAACTCAGTAAAGACAAATAGTAAGGGGGAAAGGTTTACTCTTAGACTTTAACCCAGTAGTCCAGGGTGCCAAGAGAAGGAGGAGGTAAAGGAAAGACTGGTCAAGGGAAGACAGTCAGTTCACAACTTTTCTCCATCTCCTCAACTTAGCAAGACTTTCTGATTGCCTCATCATTACTCAGTGTTGACAATGTCATCAGCTGGTAACTGTTCAGGATACCTATTGGCTTCAGTATAACTCCGGAGCGAGGCAAGAGCAAGAGTTGAACTCAAAAGCTTTCTTCCAACCTACTCTTCCTTCTGCCTCTAGCTGATGTCTGCCCTGCATCTCTCAATACCCTCCAACCAACAAAGCAACACACACAGAGTATTGTTTGTTAATTCCTTTAGTTCTTTTTATCTATCCTTTCCTTTGCTGCTATAATTTTGTCAAAATTGTGTTCCTTTGGGGTCTGTCCTATCGTTATGTAAATTCAAGTTTTATTTCAAGGAAGACTTTTCGAATTGTATCTTTAGATATTTGTTCTGGCAATTATTTCCTTTTTACTCCTTGGAGGGAATGAAAATTGTACGTATGTTGGACTTAATTTGCCTGTCCACCATCTATCATTTTCTCTCTAAATTGCTTTACTCCTCTCTCTATTTCAACTTAATGTTGTTTATTTTTGTTATTTCTACTGTCTATGTCCTTTATCATGTTTTTGGCAGTCTATTCTCTCTTGTGCTTTTTTCAGATTTCTTCATTTCTAACATGATTTATGTCTCCTCTCCCCGATGTATAATATATACATGCATATTTCTTTCCTGTGTTTTGATAGCACATATTTTTCTCTCTCTCTTTTAAAAATTATGGTTAAAGTTTTGGTCACAGTTTTTATCAGCTCTATGGTGATGCTTCTGGCATCTGTTAATGTTTGTCCTATTTTTTCCTTTTTTATTATTTTTTAAATTTATTTTTAATTGGAGGATAATTCTTCATAATATCATGTTGGCTTCTGCCATAAAACAATGTGAATCCATCGTAAGTATACATATGTCCCCTCTCTCCGGAGTCTCCCTCCCACCTCTCACCCCATCCCACCCCTCTAGGTTGTCACAAAGCACTAGATTGAACACCCTGTGTCACACAGCGAGTTCTCACAAGCTATCTATTGTATATGTGGTAATGTATATGTCTCAATGCTACTCTTTCAATTTGTGGAGAAGGCAATGGCACCCCACTCCAGTACTCTTGCCTGGAAAATCCCATGGACGAAGGGCCCTGGTAGGCTGCAGTCCATGGGGTGGCTAGGAGTCGGACACAACTGAGCGACTTCACTTTGTTTTTTCATTTTCATGCATTGGAGAAGGAAATGGCAACCCACTCCAGTGTTCTTGCCTGGAGAATCCCAGGGACGGGGGAGCCTGGTGGGCTGCCGTCTATGGGGTCGCACAGAGTCGGACACGACTGAAGTGATTTAGCAGCAGTAGCAGCTCCTTCCCCCACTGTGTCCACAAGTTTGCTTTCTATGCATCTCTGTTGCTACCCTGCAAATAGGTTCATCAGTACTAGTTTTCTGGATTTCATATATATGTGTTAATAATTAAAAAAACAAATAAAAATTTGTTTTTCTCTTTCTGACCTACTTCACTCTGTATAACAGGCTCTAGCTTCATTCACCTCATAGAACTGACTCAAATATGTTCCTCCTTATGGCTGAGTAACATTCCATTGTATATACGTACCACAACTTCTTTATTTTTGTCTTTTTGCTATCTTTGTATGGATTTTATACTTATTTCTTTTTTGTTGTCTATCTCCAAATAAGGAAGATTTTCCTGGACAAGCTTATGGGCTGGAAGCTTGTGGGAGGGCACAGTTGGGGCCATCCCCCTGGACAAGCTTATGGGCTGGAAGCTTGTGGGAGGGCACAGTTGGGGCCATCCCCCTGGACAAGCTTATGGGCTGGAAGCTTGTGGGAGGGCACAGTTGGGGCCATCCCCCTGGCTAAACATCACCTTTTTTTGTCTCCAAGTGCATATGTAGGCCTTCATAGGTATCATTTCTCTTCAACTAATAGAGAGAAGCGGCTGTGAAGTTTCTCAGAATCCAACATTTTAGCTACCTCCTAGCTTCACCCGAAATAAAATTGTCATGTTTTCATTCTCTTCATTGCTTATGGATTATTTCCAGGAAGAAAAAGGGGGAAATACTGACTTTATGCTGTCATCTTTAAACCAGAATTTCATCTGATTTCTCTGAACCTGAGTCTTATCCTCTGTAAAATGGATATACAATGAGTAGGTTAGTGCACAAAGAATCCTTGTCAGTGTCTGGCACATCATCAACAGTTGCTGAGTGCTTACTATTACTACTGCAATAGGGACACAGCCATAAGGCCATAGGTTGGGGACAGACTGGGGTCTCGGAGACAAGAAATGGCAAAAAGAAGACAGAATTCAAGGCCTGGGTGAGGAACACCTCCCACAGTACTTGAAGATGGTGGCTCAAATGGTAAAAGAATCTGGCTGCAGTCAGGAGACCTGGGTTGGATCCCTTTGTCATGAAGATCCCCTGGAGAAGGGAATGGTAACACATTCCAGTATTCTTTCCTGGGAAATCCCATGGACAGAAGAACCTGGTGGACTACAGTCCATGGGGTTGCAAAGAGCTCCACACGACTGCAAATATGAAACCTATTAAAAAGAAGACCCCCATCTTCAGGGGAAATCCTGCATTTACTGTGGTGAATTGTGCATTTAATATTAATATGTACCAAATAACACGCTAAGCAGTTTATTTGCATTATCTTGTTTAATCTTCCCAATTACCTTATGAGGTGGATGCTGCAATAGCTATTTTACAAAGGAGGTAACTGAAGGACAAAGAGACTAATTTCTGTGCTCAAGGCCATGCCTAAATGAGGACCTGAACTGGACCTGGTGAGTATTTATTTAGTCTAATACTCGCATACAATGAACCTTCAGAAGTATTTCTCTAAGCCTGTCTTTTGGGGTTAGAGTAAATAGAATTGATTTGCCTGACTCTCTCCATGCTTAGGGTAAGTCTCTGCCACTTGTAAGTTTAACCCCTGAGTTAAGCGTATGAAAAATAGAAGGTGATTGAGGCCTTATATTCCTGCAGTGGTTAAAGGAGGTTCTGCATTTAGCAGTCAACTAGAGCAAGCTAGAAATAGAAAACATGACAGTACCACAGAGAAGTCTAAAAGGAATAAAACCTACACAATTGCTTTCTTCTCAAACATTAAGGATCCTCATTAAGGAAGGAAGTCAACATCTTCCCATGAGGCTTGCAAACATAGATATCAGAAGATAAACTATGGACTTCCCTGGTGGTCCAGTGGTTGAGAATCTGCCTGTGAATGAAGGGAACATGGGTTCAACCCTTGGTTCAGGAAGATTGTACTTGCGGCATGGCAACTAAGCCCATGAGCTGCAACTACTGAAGCCTAGATCCCACGCTCCACAGCAAGAGAAGCCATTGTCTTCTTTTTGCCAATTTCTGTGCACCTCAACTAGAGAAAGCCCAAGCGCAGCAATGAAGAGCTAGCATAGCCCCAAATAAATAACAACATTTAAAAGAAGATAAACTAGATTTATAAATGCTGATGAGCAGCAAAGCAGAGAATTCTATGTGTCCACCACAGTCTGCTTTCTTCCTCCTCCATAAACAGCTAGATTGCAGCCTCTTCATTTCAGGTAAGCAGGGCCACAGAACTGAGCTTTGACCTTTGAAATATGGCCAGAACCAAGCCATGCCACTTCTAAGACAAACCCCTAAAATCCCTCTGAGTTTCCTCCACACACTGCTGCTGCTGCTGCTGCTAAGTCGCTTCAGTCGTGTCCGACTCTGTGTGACCCCATAGACGGCGGCCCACCAGGCCTCCCCGTCCCTGGGATTCTCCAGGCAAGAACACTGGAGTGGGTTGCCATTTCCTCTCCAATGCATGAAAAGTGAAAGTGGAAGTGAAGTCGCTCAGTCGTGTCCGACTCTTAGAGACCCTATGGACTGCAGCCTACCAGGCTCCTCTGTCCATGGGATTTTCCAGGCAAGAGTACTGGAGTAGGATGCCATTGCCTTCTCCGCCTCCACACACCATCTCCCCTGAAAAAAGAGACCCTAAGGACCAAAAGAGGTGGGGCCATAAGAAAGACGGACTCTGGGTCCCTAATTTGTCTCTCAAAAGGAAGTTATCCACAAGAGTGCTCTAATAAGGAATACTTCTGTTGGAATACCACAGGAAGGGGAAATAAGCTTTTTTTTGTGTTGAATAACTGAAATCAGGCAGCTGTTTGTTATAGTGGTTCAGTTCAGTTCAGTCACTTAGTCGTGTTCAACTCTTTGGGACCCCATGGACTGCAGCATGCCAGGCCTCCCTATCCATCACCAACTCCCGGAATTTATTCAAACTCATGTCCATTGAGTCGGTGATGTCATCCAAACATCTCATCCTCCGCCATCTGCTTCTCCTCCCGCATTCAATCTTTCCCAGCATCAGGGTCTTTGCAAAAGAGTCAGCTCTTCACATCAGGGGGCCAAAGTATTGGAGTTTCAGCTTCAACATCAGTCCTTCAAATGAACACCCAGGACTGATTTCCTTTAGGATGGGTTGGTTGGATCTCCTTGCTGTCCAATGAACTCTCAAGAGTCTTCTCCAACACCACAGTTCAAAAGCATCAATTCTTCGGTGCTCAGCTTTCTTTATAGTCCAACTCTCACATCCATACATGACTACTGGAAAAACCATAGCCTTGACTAGACGGACCTTTGCTGGCAAAGTAATGTCTCTCCTTTTTAATATGCTATCTAGCTTGGCCATAACTTTTCTCCCAAGGAGTGAGCATCTTTTAATTTCATGGTTGCAATTACCATCTGCAGTGATTTGGAACCCAAAATTAAAGTCTGCCACTGTTTCCACTGTTTCCCCATCTAATTGCCATGAAGTGATGGGGCCTGATGCCATGATCTTAGCTTTCTGAATGTTGAGCTTTAAGCCAACTTTTTCATTCTGCACTTTCATTTTCATCGAGAGGCTTTTTAGTTCCTCTTCACTTTCTGCCATAAGAGTGGTGTCATCTGCATATCTGGGGTTATTGATATTTCTCCCGGCAATCTTGATTCCAGCTTGAGCTTCTTCCAGCCCAGCGTTTCTCATAATCTACTCTGCATATAAGTTAAATTAGTCTACCTTAATACCTTATATCTAAATTATAGCTTTAGGGGAAGGAGGATGGTTCCCTTCTCTTAACTCTAGGGACTTTTGACCCAGATATTCAAAGTTCAAAATGAACTTAAAGATCTAGGAACTCTTACTTTTGGAAGCCCCACGTCACAAAATATCAAAAATATTGAAATGTTTTACCATCCTACATTAAGTATAATTTTGTATACAAAGAAGTATACAAGAGTTGAGGGGAGTTAAGAATTGACCTGAAAAGAAAGTGAAAGTGAAAGTCACTCAGTGGTGTCTGACTCTTTTTGACCCCATGGACTATACCATCCATGTAATTCTCCAGGCCAGAATACTGGAGTGGGTAACTGCTCCCTTCTCCAGGGGAATCTTCCCAACTTAGGGATCGAATCCAGGTCTCCTGTATTGCAGGTGGATTCTTTACCAGCTGAGCCACCAGGGAAGCCCAACAATACTGGAATGGGTAGCCTATCCCTTCTCCAGTGGATCTTCCTGACCCAGGAATCAAACCGGGGTCTCCTGCAATTGCAGGTGGATTCTTTACCAACTGAACTATCCAGGAAGCAGAATTATATAAATGTGGGTGTGTATAACTTGATTTTTTATTTGTATTTTCTACCTACCCATTTTTACTCTTTCTCCTGTATATAGATACCAAATTTACAAAAAGGACCCACAAAAGTAGATCTGGAGGAAATTCTAGTGTGTTTAGAACCAATGTAATGATATCTTTATGTCAGATACAGGGATCTGCTTTATGGTACATACTATCTTCTGTTCTGAATTAGGTTCCCAAAAAGTACTCCATGCAACATAGGCTTTCCTGAGATTTGAATAGACTTCACCAAAGAAGACATACTGATGGCAAATAAGCACATGAAAAGATGTTCAATGTTATTGGCCATTAAAGAAATCCAAATTAAGACCACAACAAGATACTACTTCTCACCCATGAGAAGGGCTTAAAAAAACAAAATTGACAATACCAAGTGCTGGAAAGGATGCAGAGTAACTAAAACACTCCAATTGCTCTACCAAAAGTTGCATAGCCATTCCGATGAATTATTCAGCAATTTCTTATCAAGTAAAGCATGCTCCTACCATATGAACTAGGAATCCCCATACCTAGTTTGTTCCCCTAGGGAGATGAAAACTTATATTAATGCAAAAACCTGTGCATGAATGTTTACAGCAGTTGTATTTATAATTGCCAACCCAACCAAATGTCCTTCAGTGCATGAATGGATAAACTAATTCTAGTATATCCATAAAACATGTATTACTCAGAAAAAATATGCAAATACAATAATATAGATGAATGTTCAAGGTACTTTGCTAAGTGGAAGAAGCCAGTCTCAAAGGTGACATATTGCTTGATTTGCTGCTGCTGCTGCTGCTAAGTCGCTTCAGTCGTGTCTGACTCTGTGCAACCCCATAGACGGTGGCCTACCAGGCTTCCCCGTCCCTGGGATTCTCCAGGCAAGAACACCGGAGTGGGTTGCCATTTCCTTCTCCAATGCATGAAAAGTGAAAGTGAAAGTGAAGTCGCTCAGTTGTGTCCGACTCTTCGAGACCCCATGGACTGCAGCCTACCAGGCTCCTCCATCCATGGGATTTTCCAGGCAAGAGTACTGGAGTGGGATGCCATTGCCTTCTCCAATTGCTTGATTTACTTATCTGCTATTTATTCTATTTCTTTAAAATACTTACTTATTTAATGTATTTATTTAGCTGTGCTGGCTCATAGTTGTGGCACTGGCTATCTTCAGTCTTCATTGTGGCATGCAGGATCTTTAGTTGCAGCTTGGGAACTCTTAGTTGCAGCATGTGGGATCTAATTCCTTGACCAGGGATTGAACCCGAGTCCCCTGCATTGGGAGCATGGAGTCTTAGCCACTGAACCACCAGGGAAGTCCCACTTATCTGAAAGTTTAGGAAAGCAAAACTCTAGGGACAGAAGCTAGAGAGTGGTTGCCAGGGTTGGGGGAGGGATGTGTCTACAAAGGGGCAGCAGGAGGGTGTCAACCATGAAATGCCACTTGTCATGGGTGCTTGCCAGATAGCATATTCAAAAGCAGAGACATCACTTTGCAAACAAAAGTCCATCTAGTTAAGGCTATGGTTTTTCCTGTGGTCATGTATGGATGTGAGAGTTGGACTGTGAAGAAGGCTGAGTGCCAAAGAATTGATGCTTTTGAACTGTGGTGTTGGAGAAGACTCTTGAGAGTCCCTTGGACTGCAAGGAGATCCAACCAGTCCATTCTGAAGGAGATCAGTCCTGGGTGTTCATTGGAAGGACTGATGCTGATGCTGAAACC
>NW_011495018.1:19574107-19577412 GCF_000754665.1 Bison bison bison
CATTCTGAAGGAGATCAGTCCTGGGTGTTCATTGGAAGGACTGATGCTGATGCTGAAACTCCAATACTTTGGCCACCTCATGCGAAGAGTTGACTCATTGGAAAAGACCCTGATGCTTGGAGGGATTGGGGGCAGGAGGAGAAGGGGATGACAGAGGATGAGATGGCTAGATGGCATCACTGACTCGATGGACATGAGTTTGAGTAAACTCCAGGAGCTGATGATGGACAGGGAGACCTGATGTGCTGCAGTCCATGGTTGCAAAGAGTCGGACACAACTGAGCAACTGAACTGATGCGTGCTTGCCATCTCCCTCTACAAGGATTAAATCACGTGCAGCTGCAGCTGCTGACCTCCAACACTGCCTGAAGAAGTTCAGGGTGGAGAGCAGAAATGAGGCACTCTGTGCTCAGGGAAAACCTGGCAGGACAGGTCTTCAGATAGTTAGATATTCTTGAGAACTGATTTTATGAGCCCAATTCTTGTATCTCCTCATATCTAAAAATGCACTCAAATCTTTCTAGCTGGTGATTGTTTCTCATGACTAGCAGAACTTCACAAGACCAGCAGAAATTTTCTACAAAAACTATGTGCTTGATTGCAAGTACTCTCCCTTTGCCAAAATCACTCATATACTGTCCTTTTCCCTTTCTCTTTGGAACAGTTTCTTAGAGCTATCTGAGGTGTTGTCTCCTGGGCTGCAGACCTCATATTGCCTCAAATAAAATAATTATCTTCCAATTAAAAATAAAATAAAATTTAAAAAACATGCAAGTCTCATGTTGTGCATTTTTTTTTTAATTGACAAGAGAATTTTTTAGGGGTAATGAAACTGTTCTGTATCTTGACAGTGATGATGGTTAGATGAGTCCATCCATGTGATAAAATTCACAGGGTGTGAAAGTGAAAGTGTTAGTCTCTCAGTCATGTCCGCCTCTTTGCAAGGTGGACTGTAGCCTGCCAGGCTTCTCTCTCCATGGAATTCTCCAGGCAAGAATACTGGAGTGGATTACCATTCCCTCCTCCAGGGGATCTTCCCGAGGGATCGAACCCAGGTCTTCTGCATTGCAGGCAGATTCTTTACCACCTGGGCCACTAGGGAAGCCCCAGCATTCATAGAACTCTATGCCAAAATAAAGTTAACTTTATGTATGTTAACATGAAAAGAAAAAGAAAAGCCAGTCAGAAAAAAATGGCAGTTAGATGTTATCTTTTGTGATATTTTTATGCTTTTGCACATGTAATCTTAAACACATGCACATAGCTTTGTTTTATTTTTAACTAAAGAGCAATATTATATTTTGAGGTCTTTATAGGAGCCCCTTCTCTCTCTGAACTAGGAGGTCTTATGTACGCTGGATCAGGATGCTTTCCTGGAAAGGTCTTTTCTGATACATACATTATATTCTACTTGGAGTCAGATGAGTATATTGAAGCCAGACAGAGTCAAGAGCCCCCCTGGGCGGGAACAGTATGAGAAGCTCCACAGTGATGTACTGTGAGCTTCTCTGGGAGATGTATGCAGTGGACATACTGACAGCATAGTCAACATTCTTCCCTCACTTTTTTCTCCTCAGAATCCCAGTTTTGTTTAGGCTACTGTTCAAAATGCTTTCCAAATGCTATTAGAGGTTCTGTAAGCAAAAAACCTCACACATTTAAGATGACTTCTAAAATTTGTCATTATCTGTTTAAATCATAAAAAAGAATGCATTTTCCAGCATGTTGCAAATATTAATATTTTCAAGTGAAATCATTGGATTGCTTTTTAAAATCCATTTGTTAGGATTTAATACCATTGTGATCTGGGGCCTCAGCATCATCTATTTGAAAAGTACCTGAACAATCTCTGTTTTTAATAGTCAGAAATTTTTATCATTGATTTATTTCCTTGAAATCATATTTCTATTCAGCTTCCACCACAGAACTTTATCCTAATGTATTGGCTTAGAAATCTTCTTTTAATGCTTATACTATTGACATTTTCCTAAGATGTGGACTTATAAATGACTCCCAGTCTCCCAGAATTTGATTTTAGGCTTCATCATCATAAGTTTACAGTAGACACAAAATAAAATGTTTACTGATCATGCTTTCATCACTCATAATGATGCTTACCAAAACAGGAACTCTTTCCAATTTTCAGGATCAGGAGCAGGACTTGTCAACCAGTCTCAAAGCAAGTATATTCAAGCATCTCATCAGTAACTGGAAAGCATGATTGAAATACAGTACCAGAGGTGCGTACGTGCTAAGTTGCTTCAGCTGTGTTCGACTCTCTGTGACCATACAGACTTGTAGCCTGCCAGGCTCCTCTGTCCATGGGATTCTCCAGGTAAGAACACTGGAGTGGGTTGCCATGCCCTCCTCCAGGAAATCTTCCTGACCCAGGGTTTGAACCTGCATTTCTTACAACTCCTGCATTGGCAGTCAAGTTCTTTACCATTAGCACCACCTGGGAAACCCAAGTGATACACAGAGGTATCTGACAAAATGGAAACTCATAGGGTTTTGTGGTAATAAACAATGTAAATCCAAACATTTAAGGAAGAAATCTTAACAAACACAAACTTTAAAAAGAGAGAGAGACTCTTCCCAACTTGTTTCCTGAGGCCAGTGAAATCCTGATAACAGAAACTGGCAAAGACTCAACAAGAAAGGAGCATTATATTTCTCATAAACATAGGTGCAGAAATTCTAAACATAATATAAGTAAATTGAATCCAGCAATTTACAAAAGTATAATATGTAGGAGAGAAAATATTTTCTGACAGAAAGCAGATTTATAAGAGAAAAGCATACACATTTCATTTGATATTCAGTGCTTTGAGTGGCAAAAAGATTGAGGGGTTTGGGGGTGCGAGCTTCCTGTGAAGAATCAAGAAGTCCCAGAGAAGCCACTAGACTTGCAGGGATTCATACTGTTCTGACAGAGGACAATAAATTTGTGGACCAGTGACAAGACAAAGGAAAGGGGCTTCTGGACTTTTTAGGGTGTAAATTGTGGGAAGGTAAATACATGGGGAATACTAGTCAAGGCTATGGTTTTTCCTGTGGTCATGTATGGATGTGAGAGTTGGACTGAAGAAAGCTGAGAGCCGAAGAATTGATGCTTTTCAACTGTGGTGTTGGAGAAGACTCTTGTGAGTCCCTTGGACTGAAAGGAGATCCAACCAGTCCATTCTGAAGATCAGCCCTGGGATTTCTTTGGAAGGAATGATGCTAAAGCTGAAACTCCAGTACTTTGGCCACCTCATGCAAAGAGTTGACTCATTGGAAAAGACTCTGATGCTGGGAGGGATTGG
>NW_011495018.1:19577512-19579180 GCF_000754665.1 Bison bison bison
CTGATGCTGGGAGGGATTGGGGGCAGGAGGAGAAGGGGATGACAGAGGATGAGGTGGCTGGATGGCATCACTGACTCGATGGACGTGAGTCTGAGTGAACTCTGGGAGTTGGTGATGGACAGCGAGGCCTGGCGTGCTGCGATTCATGGGGTCGCAAAGAGTCGGACATGACTGAGTGACTGAACTGAACTGAACTGAGCACAACTTGTGAAATCTTAGTTCCCCCACCAGGGACTGAACTCAAGCCACAGCAGGGAAAGTACTGAGTTCTAACCACTGGACCACCATGGAACTCCCTCAAGTAGATTCTTGTTGAAGCCAACTCATCTCAGGTGATAAGCTTGTTCTTCCCTTTCTGGCACAGGAAAGGGTGGGGAGGACCTTCACAGGGGGAATTTATGCCCCGTTTATCAGGCAGATAAGGGCAGGGAGATGCTGCTGTATCTGCTCTTTCTCTATTGCCTTCAGCTCAAAATGATCTTTATGCAGAGTGACACATGCTGGAGTGGCATATCTGATCCCCTACAAATACATTAGCATGAAGTGTAGTCATCCCAGAAATGCAAAGCTACTTTAATATTTGATAAGCAATGTAAATCACCATATTAGCATAATAAAGGAGACAAAATTTACTATCCTCTCAACAGAAGCAGAAAAGGCATTTGATAAAATTCAACACCTGTTTGAGATGGAGAAAAGCTTATAGCAAAGTAGAGAAAGAAAAAAATTCTTTAATCTGTTAAAGGATATCTACAAAATATCTATAGCTAACACTACATGGTGAAATGTGAAAGTATTAATATCTCTCTCTGAGGTCAAGAACAAGAAAAGGATGTCAATTATTACATCTTTTGACATTGTGCAAGAGGTTCCTAGCAGCGTTATGAAACAAGGAAAATAACATAAAGATGTCAAGACTAGAAATTTTTTTTTTTTTTTTGCCCATGCTTAAAAATACTTTTATTTTGAGATATCTTAAACACACAGTTAGAAAAGAACCCATCACATATCCCATTAAATCAACATGCGGACCCAACTACATCAACATTTTAAAAGAAAGAAAACACAACTGAAACCTCCATGTACCCTCCCTGCTTCCATCAGCAACTCCTGCTCTGGGAAGGCAGAGCATGGCTTTCACACATCATTCTAACACAGGATTTTACACTCTTCATCTCATATAACTTGAATCACAGGAAATATATTATTGTGTAAAACAGTAACACTGGTTACCTTATGCCAACAATGCTTACATGCCGGCCACTATTCTAAGCAGTTTACATGCATTAGTTCATTAACTGTCCCCCTCCCCCATCACCCGGTGAGGTTGGCACTACTATCTCATTTTACAGAAAAAGTGAAACACGAGTAAGTTTAAATAATGTGCCCACAGATACACAGTATGTTTAACTTTACATAAATGGTGTGCAGCTTCTCCAGCTTTCTCTGCATCATTTTTGATTCATCTGTGTTGAAAGATGTAACTCTAGTTTTTCATATTCACTTACCAAAAACAACCTGTTCTTCTGCTGATGGAAATTTAGGCTTCTCCTAATCTTGCTATCTACACAGTACTGCAATGAACAGTCATAGACACATTTCCTTCTTCAAATGGAGTTACTTTAGGGTTTATCCAGGAGTAGAATTCTGGGTGGCAGAATATACACA
>NW_011495018.1:19580039-19581789 GCF_000754665.1 Bison bison bison
TACATACTAATATTTCTATCATAATCATATACTACTTACATGATTATTTTAAAACTCAGACTGCATCAGTACAATCCCAAAATATTAAAGGTTTATACCTCAGTACAGAGGGATTTCTGTTGACTTTTACTTCACTCTTTACATTTTTAAAAATCTGACTTGAATGTTTAAAAATAAATATTTATCATTTTATAAAAATGGCAGTAGAAACACCCCTACTGGGGCAGGAACTCTATGAAGTACCAGGTGGCACAAGGAGCAGGGGGATGAAAAGATGGACAGAAAAGGGGTATTTCTGTGTCTATAGTGTCAACTGACATGGGATCTACAGCTCAGTGAAGCTCTGGTCTAGAGATCAGACTCCTAACCCAGAATCTTAGTAAGTCAAGCCTCCTTTTCACCAATCCCAAGAGCTGGGTAGCAGAGTCAGCCACTCTAATTTTAGATGCCAATGTTCAGTGATTCACCCAAGATCATCCTGCCAAGAAAAGGTATAGCAAGCCAGGAACACACACCTGATGATTATGGTCTGAATCTGAACCATTAGAGAATGTAGTTCAGACTCAGAGTCTCACGTGTTGAGGGCCCAAGGTCATGGGAAGGGCCTCAGAGTCATCAAGATTAGAAATTTAAAAGAAATATTTTCATCATTCACATATTATGCACATTAAAAATTCAAACTATACACCAGTTATTATTATTATTAAAAAGGGAACTTATAAATGGTTCCTGAATTCAAGATCAATAACAAAATCAATTATATATAATATATTTATATAGGATACTTAGAAAATAAAGATTTTAAATATTCTTTACAATAGTATTTAAAAATTAAGTACAAAGGAATAGATCAAATTATAGATGTGAAAGACCTCTAGAGTGAAAATTAACAAATTATGTTGAGAGAAACATTAAAAGATCTAAATAAGTGGGAAAATATTCCCTATTAATTGATTTGAATTCTCAATATGGATTGGAAGGTGTCAGTTCTTCCCATATTGATGAGTAGGTTCAATGCAATTCCAATAAAAAGCCCATCAAGATATGTGTGTGTGTGTGTGCCTGAACACACACAAATTCAGAAGTTGTTTCTAAAATGTTTCTGTTGAAAAGCAAAAGCTATTATTAATTTCTCCTCCCACTGCTGGGCATACACACTGAGGAAACCAGAAGGGAAAGAGACACGTGTACCCCAATGTTCATCGCAGCACTGTTTATAATAGCCAAGACATGGAAGCAACCTAGATGTCCATCAGCAGATGAATGGATAAGAAAGCTGTGGTACATATACACAATGGAGTATTACTCAGCCATTAAAAAGAATACATTTGAATCAGTTCTAATGAGGTGGATGAAACTGGAGCCTATTATACAGAGTGAAGTAAGCCAGAAGGAAAAACATAAATACAGTATACTAACGCATATATATGGAATTTAGAAAGATGGTAACAATAACCCAGTGTACGAGACAGCAAAAGAGACACTGATGTATAGAACAGTCTTATGGACTCTGTGGGAGAGGGAGAGGGTGGGAAGATTTGGGAGATTGGCAATGAAACATGTAAAATATCATGTAGGAAACGAGTTGCCAGTCCAGGTTCGATGCATGATTCTGGATGCTTGGGGCTGGTGCACTGGGATGGCCCAGAGGGATGGTATGGGGAGGGAGGAGGGAGGAGGGTTCAGGATGGGGAACACATGTATACCTGTGGCGGATTCATTTTGATATTTGGCAAGACTAATACAATTA
>NW_011495018.1:19581889-19597031 GCF_000754665.1 Bison bison bison
ACAATACTGAAGAAGAACAAAGTTGGAGGACTTCTGTTAACAAATGTTGAGACTTCATAGAGTGATAGTAATTAAGACAGCGTCATATTGGTGCAAGGTTAGAGAAAGTTCAGAATAAGATCCACATGTATGTAGTCATATATACTTGGTCTGACTTCAGACCAAGGCAGCACTGCATGTATACATATTATGATTCCATTTATAAAAATGAAAGAACAGGAAAAGCTAATCTTTGATGAAAGAAGTCAAAATAGAGGTTATTTCTTGGGGAAAGGTATGACTGGTAAAGAGTATAGAGAATCCATCTGCATGCTAAAAACATCCTATCTCTCTTCTGGATTGTGGTTACATACATCTATATCTATAGTGAAGAACAGAGGAGCCTGGCATGCTGCAGTCCATGGGGTTGCGAAGAGTCAGACACAACGTAGAACTGAACAGCAACAACCAGCTGTATACTTGAGATTTATGCACTTACTATGTGCTGATTGTACTACAATAAAAAAATTTTTAAGAAAGGAAGCCAAAGTTTGACTCCATTTATTGGTGTTTGACTGCTGACAGCTTTTAAGCCTCAACCCTTTCTCTTCACCTTCTGCCCCACATCTAGGCAAGCTGATAAGAAAGCCTGGGTATTTCCTACTGATAGGTGCTGATGGAAGGTTCAAATTACACAAGCCCCTTATTCTAATCTAGCATGGGACTCTTTACCCTAGCCCTCGCCCCTAACCACCATAAGGAACCCAAGCCAGTCTTCTTTCTTGGTTCTCTCAAGCCATTCTTGGACATGTTTGAAATCTTTCCTGATACTCCCAGTGCCTCATGATGTAAATAACAAATCTTCATAACCTCTTGTTGTGTGTATGGCACTATCACCTTCGGACCAAAATTTGACTTGAGAGTCCATTCTCCTGCAAAAGACAGTAGCAGAGGGAACATGATTTTGTTTTTGTTTTTTTCTGTTCAGTTTTCTGCTGCGTCCGCAGCACCTACAGCAATGCCTTGCACATAGTAGTTACTCAATAAATATGTGTTGAATAAATGGAGAGCTATTCAGTAAGTTCAAGGTTTGCTAAGTCGCTTCAGTCGTGTCCAACTCTGTGCGACCCCATAGATGGCAGGCCACCAGGCTACCCCGTCCCTGGGACTCTCCAGGCAAGAACACTGGAGTGGGTTGTTATTTCCTTCTCCAATGCATGAAAGTGAAAAGTGAAAGGGAAGTCACTCAGTTGTGTCCTACTCTTAGCGACCCCATGGACTGCAGCCTACCAGGCTCCTCCATCCATGGGATTTTCCAGGCAAGAGTACTGGAGTGGGGTGCCATTGCCTTCTCCAACAGTTCAAGGTTAGAAAATAAATAATTCAAATTGGAACAAGGACAGATTGGAGTAGGTCAGTGGAAATTTCAAGGCACATGTCTAACCCCAAAAAATTAAGGCTCCCAAATCAAGTATGTGGAATAGGAGGTGTCCACTACCATGGAACTACATCCATGGTAAAATGAATCTACTTAAGAGTTATGAAAAAAGAAGCCATCTGGTAAATGAATAAAAATTGCATGAGTTCTGGGGTAAAGATGTCAGGAATTTCACTTCTCATTACATGAAGCACCAGGCAAACAGGTCTCTATAGAAATACTTTACCTGCCAATGCGTGTGTCTCTTGTTCAAAACACTTTTAATAAAAACAAAAAAGCCCCTGCTGCTCTGTAGCCATTATCATGGCCCTAAACACAGGATATTCTCTATTCAGGGTCAGTTTAGTGATATTTCATGACAGAGGACTGGAACTCAAGAGGGAAGAACTTGAGCAGTGACAGGGCAACCGCGGCTGAGTCAGTGGGCAAAAACATCTCTGATGGGAAATAACTTCCATCAGAATTGGGGGATTCCTCTGGGATCCCCTCTGAAGCACCACCATTTTAGAGTCAAACTTCTCCAGAGAAGATTCTTCTTTGGTAGGTTCCAGGATTCAGCCAGAGAGCCTTGCCTGTGTCCCTGGCATTTCCTTATTTATGAATTGAGCCCCAGTGTAAACTGTCTTGGAAGACTTCAGCCTTCCCTTACATGTGTGGTGGCATCTCTGTAATGTCAAATGCATGTCTGATCTGACATTTGTGCATGTCACAGGGGAACATTCAGACTCCTTAGGGTCTGGCTGGCTGTGAGCAGGGGAGGGGAGTAGTCTGGGGCTTATCATCTGGCTTCATGTATGAGTCTCTGTCTGTCTACATAAGAAGTAAATAAAGTCTGTGTCTATGGAATAAAAATACTCACATTCACTGCGAAGTGTTCTTAGGATGTTCACCAAATGAAGTCCATGATGATGATTCAAAATAGCATTATTTGACACATAATTTGACCAAGTTCATAAGTACAAACTCTTTTTTTGTAGGCAAGAAATTAGGGTAAGAATTTTTAGAATGCCAAGAAGGGAGAGGTTCCACTCTGGGTCCCCATCTCAAGCCAAAAGAAAAAGTAGGAAGAACTTAGAACCATGGAAGATCATCCAGGCAGCAGACCACCCAGAATCCCAAAATATAAGTTACTTACCTTTCAGTTTTGCATTTTTACCATTTTATGTTTTAGGATAGGACAAAAATCTACAGATGCTAGTCTTGAACATGACTAAGATGCAGAATTTGCAGGAGTTATACAAATAAGGCTATACTAGAAGTGAGCTTTCCAAAAATAAAACAAAACCATTTCCAAGGTTCCTGTCGATCAATAGCCACTAGTGAAAGCTCAGAGCAGAGAGGGGCTTTGGAGTGGGGCTTCTGGGGTACAAGATCATTAATAGTGCCAGAACACTTTGGGGGGGGTGCAATGATCTGAGCTAATATTTTCTTCATTAACTTCTAACTATCCTACCAGAAAACAAGGGCTGGATATTAATTGCAAGCATTTAATAAGCACTGAGAAACACTGGGCTAGAAGAAGCACAAGCTGGAATCAAGATTGCCAGGAGAAATATTAATAACCTCAGATATGCAGATGACACAATCCTTTATGGCAGAAAGTAAAGAAGAGTTAAAGAGCCTCTTGATGAAAGTGAAAGAGGAGAGTGAAAAAGTTGGCTTAAAACTCAACATTCAGAAAACTAAGATCATGGCATCTGGTCCCATCACTTCATGGCAAATAGATGGGGAAACAGTGGCTGACTTTATTTTGGGAGCTCCAAAATCACTGCAGATGGTGATTGCAGCTATGAAATTAAAAGACGCTTACTCCTTGGAAGGAAAGTCATGACCAACCTAGAGAGCATATTAAAAAGCAGAGACATTACTTTGTTAACAAACTATGGTTTTTCCAGTAGTCATGTATGGATGTGAGAGTTGGACTATAAAGAAAGCAGAGCACCAAAGAATTGATGCTTTTGGACTGTGGTGTTGGAGAAGACTCTTGAGAGTACCTTGGACTGCAAGGAGATCCAACCAGTCCATCCTAAAGGAAATCAGTCCTGAGTGTTCATTGGAAGGACTGATGCTAAAGCTGAAACTCCAATACTTTGGCCACCTGATGTGAAGAACTGACTCATTTGAAAAGACGCTGATGCTGGGAAAGATTGAGGGCAGGAGGAGAATGGATGACAGAGGATGAGATGGCTGGATGGCATCACCGACTTGATGCACATGAGTTTGGGTGAACTCCAGGAGTTGGTGATGGACAGGGAGGCCTGGCGTGCTGCAGTTCATGGGGTAGCAAGGAGTCAGACACGACTGAGTGACTGAACTGAACTGAACTGAATAAGCACTTAGGGATATTGAAATCACTGTGTTAAATGTTTTCATGCCTTACCTGAGCAAAACCTCACAATCATCCTACAAAGTAGAAACCAAGGCACAGAGAGGTTACACGAGCCAGCTAACAAAACATGAAGCCAGAATTTGAACACACAATCCACCCTCTCAACCACTGTTCATTCTGGCTCTGGTGACATAATGCATATTGAAATTTAATTGTGAAGGTGGAAAGTTTCAACCCATAATTACTGAGCATGAAGTCAACTGCATTCTACGTCTCATTACAGCATCTCATGTCACCTTTCTTTTTATTTACTTATTTATTTATGTATTTAGCTGCCTTGTGTCTCAGTTGCTGCCGGAGGGCTCTTCATTGCATCATGTGAGATCTTTTGTTGTGGTGCACAGACTTGCTAGTTGTGTTGCGTGGACTCAGCACCACAACTGGACTCAGGTTTAATTGCTCTGTGGCATGTGGGATCTTAGTTCTTTGACCAGGGATCAAACTCATGTCCCATAAATTGTAAGGCAGATTCTTAGCCACTGGACTATCAAGGAAGTGCCTCATATAACCTTTCTTGATCCCATTACACATGCCTCTATGGTGGGCTGGTATTGTGGTTGACCTATGGAAAGAGGTGATATTGATCTGAAGCCTCTGACACTCAGTCTGAGCTTTTGCCTTGACCAATCAGCAATGAAAAGTGAAAATATTAGTCACTCAGTCAGGTCCGACTCTTTGTGACCACATGGACTATAGCCCACCAGGCTCCTCTGTCCATGGGATATCCCAGGCAAGAATACTGGAGTGAGTAGCATTCACTTCTCCAGGGGATCTCTCTGACCTGGGGATCAAACCTGGGTCTCTGCACTGCAGGCAGATTCTTTACCATCTGAGCCACCAGGTAAGCCTCCTGATGAGGATAAAAGAGGAGAGTAAAAAGCTGACTTGAAACTCAACATTCAGAAAACTAAGATAATGGCATCTTATCCCATCACATCATGGCAAATAGATGGGGAAAAGTGGAAACAGTGACAGATTTTATTTTCTTGGGCTCCAAAATCACTGTGGATAGTGACTGTAGCCATGAAATTAAAAGACTCTTGCTCCTTGGAAGGAAAGCTATGACAAACTTAGACAGTGTATTAGAAAGCAGAGACATCACTTTGCCAACAAAGATCCATATAGTCAAAGCTATGGTTTTCTAGTAGTCATGTACAGATGTGAGAATTGGACCATAAAGAAGGCTAAGCACCAAAGAATTCACATTTTTGAACTGTGGTCCTGAAGAGGACTCTTGAGAGTCTCCTAGACAGCAAGGAGACTGAATCAGTCAATACTAAATGAAATAAACCCTGAATAGTCATTGGAAGGACTGATGCTGAAGTTGAAGCTCCAATACTTTGGCCATCTGGTGCCAAGAGGCGACTCATTGAAAAGACCCTGATGCTAGGGACTTAGGGCAGGAGGGGAAGGGGGCGACAGAGGATGAGGTGGTTGGATGGCATCTCCAACTCAATGGACATGAGTTTGAGCAAACTCCAGGAGATAGTGAAGGACAGGGAAGCCTGGCGTGCTGCAGTTCATGGAGTTGCAAAGAGTCAGACACCACTTATAGACTAAACAACAACAATCAACAATGTCTGTTACAGGTACAGGTTGAGATGAAGGTGGCGTACTTGCTAGGAATGTGCTGTCCCTGATCTAATCCAGTCCCACTGTTTTACAAACAATAGAATTGAGGCCCAAAGACAGCAAATGAACTGCTTAAGGCCACGTGTATAAGAAATAGCCAAGCCCAATTAGAGTTCATGTTTTCTTGATTCTAAATTTGCAGCTCCTCCCATCAAGTCCTGTAACCCTCTGCCCGAAAAGCAACATCCTCACCCCCACTTCCTTCTTGACAGTACTATGCATAACCATTGTGTTAATGCTCACAAAACATCTTTGAGATCCAGAAAGCCTGATTTCCTAGCAGGGCATTATAAAGATCAGCAGCAGTAGCAAGTCATTCCATACCTGCAGGTTTTATCTTTTGGAAAGGTTCATTTTCAAGAGAATTATAGAGTCAGGATATTTCTTTCAGTAAAACCTCCAAAGCTTTTATCACCACAAAGATCTGTGCTAATTATTCTTACTGGGGCACCACTTTATGTTCATGTGAACACTTCAGGGCCCACTTAGCAATGGCTGTCTAGGAGCCAAAAGTAGTTAATGCAGCTTCCCAAGGTGCCCAAAATTACCCCCAGGGAACAGTGAACACTAAGAAAATCATCCTCACTCATATAACTGTCTAGCAATTTGAGGTAGGGAATCCATCAACTCTTCAGGGTCCTATGATCATCTTTGTAATTTACCATTTGGGGCAGGAGTGAGCACTTAAATGCACCCAAAAAATGAGCCCAATTTTGTTTGGTGCCCCATCTCTCACTCTAGCATCTATTACAAGCCCAATTTTGCTAAAAGCATCATCCTAATGCAAGCATCACCAGAAGAGAACAGACGGACATTAAGAAGACAGAGACAGATGTACCTTTGGATGGGAGTTAGGTGTGGAATTTCATGCCACCAGAAATAAACAGTAATTCTGACACCAAAATTAGTCATTTGGAAGGGCATCCAAGAAATATTCAATGAATTCAAAACTTTCTCAGATGTTTCAGAAATTGCTCACATAGAATGCTCTTTGTTCATGAATTTAGCTTGAATTTGTTATAAATATTAAAGAACTTTTATTTGGCTTTCTGGTTCCCTAGCTGAGCAGGTCAAAAGTAGCACCAAAAGCCTTATTTTGCTTTTTGAGATAGACTTTGATACCTTGGAGTGGTAAGTTTTGTGCCTAACACAAGGTCCAAACACAGCAGGCGTTTACTAATTACTTGCTTATCATAAATAGACACTGAGTCTGTGTTAAGCACAGGTACCCAGCACCAGGCGTCTGCCCATACTATCTTACTCATCAGCAGTTATCTATGCCACTGTGGTTATGAACGTGGTCTTCATACTATAGGAGAGCAAAGTGAGAGAACTCAGCCCGGATCACATCGCTGATAAGTCAGTGAAGCTGGGATTCCAAACGAGCCCCTCTGGTTCCAGGACATCCTAAGCACCACGCTGTATTTTATGAAACTGATAAAATCAGACATCCCAGCTGTTGAATACCTGGGGAAGACGCCATGTGGTGGCCTGATGTATTGTGGCCAGCGTACAATGTGTTTTAGCTTTGACCTTTGAAACCAGCTTTACAAGAGATGACACTGTTTCTGAAATGCCATTTCTGGTCAGCTATGTATGTTTCACATAAGGGTTTGTGCTTCTTGTATCATTCTGCCCTATTGGATTGGTTGCTATCGGGTTTACAAAATGAAAAATAGATCAGTGATGGGAAGGCAAGATGAAATAAGAGATAACATCAAATACAGAGGTTTGGTAAGTGGAAGTGCTACAATATCCCCACCCTGCGACCACCAAACCATGCCCTGCTATGTAATATGGAAGGAGAAAGGCTCTAAATCGGCTTTCCCTCATTAGTTTCCTCATCATTAAAATGAAGACAAAGACAAACACTGAAGGAGTCTTCCTTTTGAAAATTTGTTCCCTGGGTAACATCAGCTCATCTCCCACCCCTTGCTTTATTTGCAAGTCCTAACTTCAATCTGCTTCCTGGAGCAGAACTCAGCACCATCCTATCATCCTATTGTGGACAGATTAAAGCCTCCCTGAAAAATAACCATGGAGATGAGAGGAAGTTTCCTTGGTACTTGTTCTAGCTTTTAGGCTCCTCATCAGAGTACAGCTCATGCTCTGCCAAGAGAGACAATAAAAGAGGCATTAAGCTGGCTTGAGAAAGTTGTGTCTTTGGAATGAAAGAGTTTCCTATATGCACTGGGTGTCCTTCTGTCCCGATGTTTGCTAGTCTTCTGCTGTGACCATGTGATCTGGTGAGAACAGGCTGGGAAGGACGTGGCACGGCATGGTAATTTGAACAGCCACTCTTCAGATCTACTAATCCCTACCAAGGCAGTGGGTTTTCTCTATTTCATCAAAGAGCAGTAGACTAACTTGATATGAGATAATTTTCCTGGTTGGAAACAATGAAGAAAAAGCCATGTATTTCCCAATCATGCTCACATTGAGTCAACTGGTGAATATGTTGACCAGGGACTATAAAAGACAGAATAGCAGTGCCAATCACTCAGCAGCAAACTCATAATAGTAAGATTTTTATATCCTTCAAATTAATAGGTGTCAAGGATGTTTCGTGCACTAGCAGAGCCAGGAATGAAGGTTCCATTGATGAATTTGATACCAGAGGCACCTGACCCAAGATATCTTAACAGGAGTCCATTAGAATTATCAGTGTCATATTCTCCAAACACTGTTGAGTGATACAAATTCTGAAGAATGGGTTGACAGTGCTGTCAGGGATGGTGGAAGAGGTGATTTTGTCTCCAGAGGACTTTGCCATGGCCTCTGTCTAGCAATAAAAGTTAAAAAAAAAAAAAAAAAACTTGTCTTGCATATTTGAGTTCCCAAACCTCTAAATCTCCCCACGGCATAAATGGAATTCCTTGGTCAAGCTAAAGCAGATTAGAGCAGAAATCTCAAGTCACTCCTCAAGTTCTTAGACCTTGTTACTAAGCTTGTGCTGTTGACCAAAACAGGCTTCAACCATGTAGCTAGAAATGGATACAACTTAAAGATAAGATTGAATATTTATGTTAGCAGGTGATCCTGAGCCCTGCATTTGCAGCACTTCCCCCTAAACTTACTCAAGTTTCGAAGACACTCATAAATACTCATTCCAGAGTCAAGTGCTATCCAACCTCCATTCAAGACCAATCCTAAAGTGGCCCACCCACTCACCTCCTCCACTGCCTTTAGGAACCACTTGCCTTGGTCTCTGTTTAACTTTTCTGATCAAGCCTTGGGACTTGGTCACCATGGCCAATGAGTGCCCAGGTGGGATGCTCAAATCTATCACGCAACTGATCAAAGGCCCAGAGGTAGAATACAAGGGAGCTGCCACTGTTTGGTAATTCTGTCACTTGCTACAAGTAAGCAAAAGAGTTTGAAAAGGTATGGCTCTCAGATAATTGAAGCATCTCTTCAAGGGGAGACCCATTGGTCTATAAAATCAGAAAAGTATGCTATAACTTTTCCAACACAGGGGGGACTCCCACTGTATAAAACATTATGAAATTTTTGGAATTACTACATTTACAGTAAGTCAAGTTTCCCTCTGACATTCCTCTCTTTTTTTTTTGGAGTATAGTTGCTTTACAATGTTGTTAGTTTCTACTGTACAGCCAAGTAAATCAGCTATACATGTACATATACCCCCCCCCACCTTTTCTGTATTTCCTTTCCATTTAAGTCACCAGAGAGCATGGAGTAGGGTTCCCTGTGCTATACAGTAGGTTCTCATTAGTTATCCACTTTATGCATAGTATCAATAGTGTACATATGTCAATATCAATCTCCCAATTCATCCCACACCCCCTATTCCCCTTGGTATCCATAGGTTTGTTTTCTACATCTGTGTTTCTATTTCTGCTTTGTAAATAAGGTCATATGGCCATACACCCTGAAAACACCTAATCTCATCTAAAGTTTCTCTTAACGGAATCTGACTTGGTCTCCACATTTGGTCTTAAAGTAGTTGGGTCTTTGGACTTCCCTGGTGGTCCAGTGTTTAAGACTTCGAGCTTTCAATGCAGGGGCTACAGGTTTGCTCTGTGGTCAGGGAACTAAGGGGACTCCCCAGATGGTTCAGTGGTAGAGAATCCACCTGCCGGTACAAGAGACATAGGAAACATGTGTTTGATCCCTGGGTTGGGAAGATCCCCTGGAGAAGGGAGTGGCTGATCACTCCAATATTCTTGCCAGGAAAATCCCATGGACAGAGGAACCTGGTGGGCTATGGTCCATGGGGTCGCAGAGTCAACACAACTGAAGCAACTGAGCAGTAGCAACAGCAGCAAGGAGCTATGATCCCAGTGGTGCAGAAAAAAAAAAAAAAAAAAAGCAGCAGCAGCTCTGTCTCCTTAATGCCATCTCACCAGAAAAGAGGGAAACAAGCACATATGACACAGAATCTTTTTCAAGTTCATCTCTTTGTTTTCCCTTTTTGCATAGTATCTACATGGATATGAAGAAAAGGGCTAGAAGCTTCTCTGCCTCAGAGTGCCTCTTTCTGTTTTTTCCTGCTTCACTTCTTACTCCACCAAAACATCTCCAAGCAAAATTTCCACCTTTCAAGCTTTGCTGGAAATCAGAACTGAATGTCATTGGGGGATATCAAATGCTGGGATTTGGCAAAATCCTTCGCACATCTGGTCAATTTGTTTTGTGTTGGAAGGACATTTAATCGATATCTGTCTGATTCGCTTACACATGTATCATCCAAAAGTCATTTTGAAAGAACCATTTCACTCCCCAGAAGCTTTTATACATCTGTTTCTATAAGAGATACTAAAATTTTTTTTTGCACCAAGAGAATGACCATTCAAATGCCCCACACATCCTAAGCTTTAGGAACTGCAAGATTTAGGACAACTCTAAACATATACATCATATAGATTCTTCCATTGCTCTAAGTACATGCATAATCCCATCTTTATATTTCTGTATACAACCAAAGGCAGCTATTAGAATAAGAAAGTGAGGGAATGAAACACTTCCCAACCAATCAGCTTGAATATTATAAAAATCCAAATCCCCTGAATATTATAAAATTTGCATGTTCTCTACATTCTCAAGAAAGGGTGAGTTCAGATTATAAATAGACAGAAATAATCTCATTGTATTTCTCAAAGAAATAATATTTTCAAAACTCTACAACTCTGGCAAAACATTGGGGCCCTATATTAATCTACAAATATATCTCTATCATGAGAAGTGTACTGAAACATGTTTCAAGTGAGAAGTGTTAAAACTTAGAGCAAGAAAAACTCTCAGAGTTCATTTAATTCACTGAATTTTTGCTTTGTTTTCAATCATTGCAGTCCAACAATACATTAAAACTTTTCATAAAAATAGTAATAAATATTCATTAACAGGCTTCAATCAATCAAGCACTGTATGAGAACTGATCCTCTACGACTTTATCTAATCTCCACATCTACCTTATGAAATAGATCCAATTATCACATTTACAATCACATTGCTTGAGGGTGACAACTACGGGATTCAAATCTACTCTGTCTGACACCATGGTCTGTTCTTATTTTGTCTCCAAGTAAAACAGTAACATAAACATATTTCAAAACTTCAGAAAACAATCCACCCTACCACAATACTTTGGAGCACTTGATTCTTTTCTTCTATGAAGCTCTTTCCTTACCTGTATGGTAATAATGAATATTTTCTACTTTTCAATTAATGTTATATCAAATATTTTCTGTGTTACTATAGAAACCCCATGATAATCACTTCCCTTATTGGCTGCCTAACATTTCATACTGTGGATAACTATCATCTATTTAACTATTAGCCATTTGACTTAGCAGTTAGGTTGTTTCCCTGTTTTGTGTAATATTTAAAATATTATTGAACATAACTGTAAACACAGATTCCTTCCTATATTTATTTATTTATTTGGCAGCACAGTATTTGGGATCTTATTTCCCCAACCGGGGACTGAACCCATGCCCCCTGCAGGAGAAGTTCAGAGTCTTAACCACTGGACTGTCAGGGAAGTTCCCATAGAGTCCTTCTTAGAATGTACTTAGAATTGATTCTCAGAAGTGGAATCACTCAGTCAAGGAGTGTGGATATTTTAATAGTTCTAACTAACCCATTACATTCCTTTCTGAAAATTTATACCAATATGTATTTGAGACTGCCTTTTTTTTTTTTTTATCACATCCTTGTTTGCATTAGGCATTATCTTCTATGTGCTCTTGCTGTTCCAATCAGTAAAAACAAAAATGGTTACTCAGTGGATTAAATTGTATTTCTATGATCACCAATGAGATCAAAATCTTTTCCATATTTAAATTTCTTTTCAGTACTCCCAATTGTCAGATGAGGAAAGAGAGGCTTAACATAAATGACACACTAGAACCGGTCTTAGAACCAATGTTTCCAGACGGTGATAGTTAAATAAATAGATGAAAGAATAGATAGCACCTCATTCCAATTTTCCTTCCACTAACCACATTGCCTTCCCTTGATCCCTCTCATATTCTTAAATTCTGAATAAATTTTCCCAAGGCTGCCACAGTAAAGTCAAAATACTGTGAGTATTTGATTCAGAGGGGGAGTATATCTGACATTTTATACAGAGTATTAGAAAGGTCTAAACAGACCAGGTTGGGTCTGGTTAGAACCCTTACCTGTACTGACCCACCTGACCTTGAACAAGGTGTATATCACATTTTCTTCAACTATGATAGGAAGTGAGCACTTGAGTGAATGATTTCACAGATCTTTGCCACTTTCCGCTGAATGTGGTTGTAAAGTAGAGAGCCATATCAAGCCTCAAAACAAATCATCATTTCCCCCTACATCTGAATGACACAAAGTCAAGCCACACAAGATATGTGTTGAAGCCCCAACCTTTCCCGCCAGCTCAACACAGTGAATTAGATTTCTTTTCATCCACCACTAACACAAAAAGAGATGTTCTCAGCTACACTGCTCCCTGTGGCTTCACACGGTCAGAGAATGATTAATCCCCCTCTGTCAGAAAGGAATGAGTATAACCTAACAGTTTAGAATTCAGACTTGCATCAGACAGACCTGTGTCTGAACCTTACATCTACACCTTTATAGCTATAAGGTCCTGGGCAAGTGATCATCTTACCTGAATCTCAAGCTCAAATATCTGTAACATACGGATAAAAATGCGCCTCCCAGGTAGCTCAGCTGGTAAAGAATCTATCTGCAATGCAGGAGACCCCAGTTCTATTCCTGGGTTGGGAAGTTCCCCTGGAGAAGGGATAGGCTACCCTATTCAAGAAGCCAATATTCTTGGGCTTCCCTCATGGCTCGGGCAGTAAAGAATCTGCCTGCAATGTGAAAGAGCTGGGTTTGATCCCTGGGTTGGGAAATGATCCCCTGGAGGAGGGCATGGCAACCCACTCCAGTATTCTTGCCTGGAGAATCCCCGTGGGCAGAGGAGTCTGAAGGGCTACAGCCCATGGGGTCATAAAGAGTTGAACATGACTGAACAGCTAAGCACATCATGGATAAAAATTGTGCCACCTTATGGAGCACTTTCAAGGATTCAAAGTCATGATGCTTATGAAATTCTTGCCATATGCCAGGCACTGTGGAACATGTTCAGTAAAGAGGAGCAGTAACTATCTTCTTCACCACTTATTTTATATTATTTTTTGATATCCCTATTTTTATTATTGGATTCCAGTTGCTTTACAATGTTATGTTAGTCTCTGCTATACAACAAAATGAATCAGCTAAATGTCCCCTCCCTCATGAGCCTCTCTCTGTCCCATCCTACCCTTCTACATCATTAATTTTATTAATAAATCAAAATATATTTCTTGGAATCATAGAAGGAGAATGACAAATGCATTGTTCAGAGGTGACTGGGGTACACACTCACACAGCAATTTCTTCCGGCCAGTGAGGGATGGCCTGCTTCCTCCTTCCAGGGAACTGTCTCTAGGGAGCCCAGGCCTCTGCAGATGCTGACACAGTGCTCTGGGGCACACTGTCTGAAGTTGCTGTCCTCTCTTACACAATGAACACTCCACGGTGCTAACAGAAATTTAATCTATGTGACCCTCAGTACTTAAACCGAGCCCTGAGTCCTGGACCCAGTCTTGACTCATTATGCCAGGCTCCTGTCAGTTCTGTGAACTGTTACTCCTCTAATCCCTCTACTCAGTTGCCATAAAGTGGCTGAAGGTATTTTCAGAGAGGCTGACTCTGGAAACCCTCGGCTTAATTAAACACCAGAGATTCACTGAGAACCCAAGGGGTTCCAGATCAAAAATTGCCACAATGACTGTTGACTTGATATTTCACAGTATATTCATTTCTGTTCCACAGAGACAGAAGTACCCCTTTGTTAGCAAATAGGTCTGCCTTGGTCACTTGGCCAAATTATTTCTTTGGATAATTGGGAGACAGAGAATTAGATGCAACTTGAAGGTCTGTGCTGATTAATGATTAGCTACAGAGAACAGAAAGTCTTCTGCTCAGTGGCAGAGGGTGGAGGAGGATAATAGCAAGAAAAGGGCCTCTTCGGTCTCTGGATAATAGATAGCTGCAGAGAGATTCAGCTGCGAGGGTTTTTGTTGCCGTTATTTGTTTGGGTTTGGTTTAATTCGGTTTCAATCGATGGAGCTTGGTTTTGACTTTTTGTTTGTTTTATTTTTGTCTACGTGTAAGGACAGTGTCTACTTCAATGAGGTCCCCTCCCAGCTGTCTTTATCCTAACATAGACTGAGCACCAATATTACAGGCCCTGGGTCAGAAGCTTGTTCTGTTTACTTTCAAACTTTTCTGAATGTGTGAGATGCAATTATAATACCTTCTTCACAAGGTTGCAGTGAGGTTCCAGTATAAAACAGGATGTAAAATAGAAGAGACAGAGCCAGGATTCATTGCTATACCCTTCTCTCAACCCCCATAAGATGCATACCCACACGAGAACTAGAAAACAACAAGAACCCTTTTTCAAACTGCACATGGCCCCATCACAGGACGCACATAACTGAGGGTAGTTAAGCAGGAGGTTCTGCAAAACCCCTAGGCAGAGACTGGCTGTGAGATGAGAATGAGAAAACATCCCAGAAGGATGAGAAGCAAGTCATCCATGTCTGTGGCCAATGCAAAGTTTAGGCACAGATTATACATCAGATCAGATTAGTTTGTTGATGATTATCTGAAATCCTGTCCTAAGAATTCTGGAGTCTCCGAATGGCTCAGTGGAGAAATGTTTCATGGTCATTTATTGACCTTTGCTATGGAAGACGGACCAGGAGTGGAGAGAATAGAACCAAGTATGGCATATATTTGCCATCTGTGGAGATCATAGATATATTATGTTTCTAAAAAGACCTTGAGGGACTTCCCTGGTGGTCCAGTGGCTAAGACTCTGTCCTCCCAGTGCAAGGGGCCCAGGTTTGATCCCTGGTCAGAGAACTAGCAGAGAAGGCAATGCAACCCCACTCCAGTACTCTTGCCTGAAAAATCCCATGGGAGCCTGGTCGCTAAGAGTCGGACACGACTGAGTGACTTCACTTTCACTTTTCACTTTCATGCATTGGAGAAGGGAATGGCATCCCACTCCAGTGTTCTTGCCTGGAGAATCCCATGGACAGAGGAGCCTGGTAGGCTGCAGTCCATGGGGTCGTGAAGAGTCAGGCACGACTGAGCGACTTCCCTTTCACTTTTCACTTTCATGCATTGGAGAAGGAAATGGC
>NW_011495018.1:19597131-19598106 GCF_000754665.1 Bison bison bison
GGAAATGGCAACCCACTCCAGGTTCTTGCCTGGAGAATCCTAGGGACGGGGGAGCCTGGTGGGCTGCCATCTATGGGGTCACACAGAGTCGGACACGACTGAAGTGACTTTGCAGCAGCAGCAGCAGAGAACTAGATCCTGAATCCAAAACATATGGATTCCATCTTTCTATCCAAATCTAAACATGATGCAAGTTTTAATAAGTTTTAATTCATTCAACAAACATCCATTGAAACTCTATGTTTGCCTAGTATTGGTCAAGAAACCAAGGACACAGGGTTGTATATCGACGGTTTCTTTTCCTGAGGAGTTCATGTCTTGTGAGAAGGCAGAGAGCAAACAGCAAAACAAATTCAATCAAGTCAAGGCCATAGTAGAGTCTGTACAACATGTCAAGAGAACAATGAGAAGAATGCTCCCATGAGGGGAGCCAGAGAAGACTTCACAGAAAAAGGGATCATAAGACCCTTGGAACTGGATCTTAAAGAATCATAGGAATTTTCCAGATGAAAAGGAAGGATGTATATAAATAGAGGCAGGCAGGGAAGAAAGGGAAGAGCGACAAAGCTTATTTTGGCCTCAGGGAAGGGATGTGGAGGGAAGTCAAATTGGACCAACTCTTGATTCACGCTCACTAATCCATAGATGAGCACTGACCCCTGTCCATCAGAGTTCCGATAAGTCCTCCACTGGATGCCCTATCCTTTGACCCTAAATTGCTGTAACAAAATTGAGAAAATCAAATTTACCAGGATTCCTTTGAGAGATAGTGTGCATTTGTCCAGAAAAAATTCTTTGGCAAACTACTTGTGGCTGAAGCTGAGATTCCCAAGGAGCTCGATGAGTGCAGAACTTCAGATTTAGGAGAACAGAGAGGCTTTGCACTACAGAAGAAAAAAAGGAGAAAGAATGGGAGAGAAAAATCCCTTCTCTTTTGCCCATCCGTAAAGTGTCCTGAAAAGTAAAATAAAGAAT
>NW_011495018.1:19598206-19628342 GCF_000754665.1 Bison bison bison
TAGACTGATAAAACCTTGGAACACAGCAGATTTTTCTGAGAAGAGTTCTGTGTTCAGCCCATAGGTGGCGACAGAGAGGAGTATAAGAAAGCAGTGGCTGCCCTTGCCCCACAAGGCTGTGGAATTTCACCAGATCCTGAAGGGGCAAGTTTTGGCTGCTCAATAGTGGGGTCCGTCCAAGGAGCGGCGGCTGCGCGGGCGCAGGAGGGCCGAGAGGAGCTACTCCACGTTCAAGGTCAGGAGGGGCGGCCGTGAGGAGATACCCCTCGTCCAAGGTAAGGAGCAGTGGCTGCACTTTGCTGGAACAGCCGTGAAGAGATGTCCTACGTCCAAGATAAGAGAAACCCAAGTAAGATGGTAGGTGTTGCGACAGGGCATCAGAGGGCAGACACACTGAAACCATAATCACAGAAAACTAGCCAATCTGATCACACGGACCACAGCCTTGTCTAACTCAATGAAACAAAGCCATGCTGTGTGGGGCCACCCAAGACGGGAGGGTCATGGTGGAGAGGTCTGACAGAATGTGGTCTACTGGAGAAGGGAATGGCAAACCACTTCAGTATTCTTGCCTTGAGAACCCCATGAACAGTATGAAAAGGCAAAAAGATAGGATACTGAAAGGGGAACTCCCCAGGTCGGTAGGTGCCCAATATGCTACTGGAGATCAGTGGAGAAATAACTCTAAAAAGAATGAAGGGATGGAGCCAAAACAAAAATAATACCCAGTTGTGGACGTGACTGGTGATAGAAGCAAGGTCCGATGCTGTAAAGAGCAAATTTGCATAGGAACCTGGAATGTCAGGTCTATGAATCAAGGCAAATTGGAAGTGGTCAAACAGGATATGGCAAGAGTGAATGTCTACATTCTAGGAATCAGCCAACTAAAATGGACTGATACGGGTGAATTTAACTCAGATGACTATTATATCTACTACTGTGGGCAGGAATCCCTTAGAAGAAATGGAGTAGCCATCATGGTCAACAAAAGAGTCAAAAATACACTACTTGGATGCAATCTCAAAAACGACAGAATGATCTCTGTTCATTTCCAAGGCAAACCATTCAATATCACGGTCATCCAAGCCTATGCCCCAACCAGTAACGCTGAAGAAGCTGAAGTTGAACGCTTCTATGAAGACCTAAAAGGCCTTTTAGAACTAACACCCCAAAAAGATATCCTTTTCATTATAGAGGACTAGAATGCAAAAGTAGAAAGTCAAGAAACACCTGGAGTAACAGGCAAATTTGGCCTTGGAGTACGGAATGAAGCAGGGCAAAGGCTAATAGAGTTTTGCCAAGAGAACGCACTGGTCATAACAAGCACTCTCTTCCAACAACACAAGAGAAGACTCTACACATGGACATCACCAGATGGTAAACACTGAAATCAGATTGATTATATTCTTTGCAGCCAAAGATGGAGAAGCTCTATACAGTCAGCAAAAACAAGACTGGGAGCTGACTGTGGCTCAGATCATGAACTCTTTATAGCCAAATTTAGGCTTAAATTGAAGAAAGTGGGGAAAACCACTAGACCATTCAGGTATGACCTAAATCAAATCCCTTACAATTATACAGTGGAAGTGAGAAATAGATTTAAGGGACTAGATCTGATAGACAGAGTGCCTGATGAACTATGGATGGAGATTCATGACACTGTACAGAAGACAAGGATCAGGACCATCCCCATGGAAAGAAATGCAAAAAAGAAAAATGGCTGTCTGGGGAGGCCTTACAAAGAGCTGTGAAAAGAAGAGAAGAGAAAAGCAAAGGAGAAAAGGAAAGATATAAGCATCTGAATGCAGAGTTCCAAAGAATAGCAAGGAGAGATAAGAAAGCCTTCCTCAGAGATCAATGCAAAGAAATAGAGGAAAACAACAAAATGGAAAAGACTAGAGATCTCTTCAAGAAAATTAGAGATACCAAGGGAACATTTCATGCAAAGATGGGCTCAATAAAGGACAGAAATGGCATGGACCTAACAGAAGCAGAAGATATTAAGAAGAGGTGGCAAGAATACACAGAAGAACTGGACAATAAGGATCTTCATGACCCAGATAATCATGATGGTGTGATCACTGACCTAGAGCCAGACATCCTGGAATGTGAAGTCAAGTGGGCCTTAGAAAACATCACTATGAACAAAGCTAGTGGAGGTGATGACATTCCAGTTGAGCTATTTCAAATCCTGAAAGATGATGCTGTGAAAGAGCTGCACTCAGTATGCCAGCAAATTTGGAAAACTCAGCAGTGGCCACAGGACTGGAAAAGGTCAGTTTTCATTCCAATCCCAAAAAAGGCAATGCCAAAGAATGCTCAAACTACCGCACAATTGCACTCATCTCACACGCTAGTAAAGTAATGCTCAAAATTCTCCAAGCCAGGCTTCGGCAATACGTGAACTGTGAACTTCCAGATGTTCAAGTTGGTTTTAGAAAAGGCAGAGGAACCAGAGATCAAATTGCCAACATCTGCTGGATCATGAAAAAAGCAAGAGAGTTCCAGAAAAACATCTACTTCTGCTTTACTGACTATGCCAATGCGGCTGTGTGGATCACAATAAACTGGAAAATTCTGAAAGAGATGAGAATACCAGACCACCTGACCTGCCTCTTGAGAAAACTATATTCAAGTCAGGCAGCAACAGTTCGAACTGGACATGGAACAACAGACTGGTTCCAAATAGGAAAAGCAGTACGTCAAGGCTGTATATGGTCACCCTGCTTATTTATCTTATATGCAGAGTACATCATGAGAAACGCTGGGCTGGAAGAAGCACAAGCTGGAATCAAGATTGCTGGGAGAAATATCAATAACCTCAGATATGCAGATGACACCACCCTTATGGCAGAAAGTGAAGAGGAATTAAAAAGCCTCTTGATGAAAGTGAAAGAGGAGAGTGAAAAAGTTGGCCTAAAGCTCAACATCAGAAAACTAAGATCATGGCATCTGGTCCTATCACTTCATGGGAAATAGATGGGGAAACAGTGGAAACAGTGTCAGGCTTTATTTTTCTGGGCTCCAAAATCACTGCAGATGGTGATTGCAGCCATGAAATTAAGATGCTTACTTCTTGGAAGGAAAGTTATGACCATCCTAGATAGTATATTGAAAAGCAGAGATATTACTTTGTCCACAAAGATCCGTCTAGTCAAGGCTATGGTTTTTCCAGTGGTCATGTATGGATATGAGAGTTGGACTGTGAAGAAAGCTGAGCGCCAAAGAATTGATGCTTCTGAACTGTGGTGTTGGAGAAGACTCTTGAGAGTCTCTTGTACTGCAAGGAGATCCAACCAGTCCATCCTAAAGGACATCATTTCTGAATATTCTTTGGAAGGACTGATGCTGAAGCTGAAACTCCAATACTTTGGCCACGTCATGCAACGAGTTGACTCATTGGAAAAGACCCTGATGCTGGGAAGGATTGGGGGCAGGAGGAGAAGGGGATGACAGAGGATGAGATGGCTGGATGGCATCACCGACTCAATGGACATGAGTTTGAGTGAACTCTGGGAGTTGGTGATGGACAGGGAGGCCTGGAGTGCTGTGATTCATGGGGTTGCACAGAGTCAGACACAACTGAACGACTGAACTGAACTGAACTGAACTGATGTCGGGGTTAATGGCGACCTCCTCCAAAAGAGCTTATGCCATTCCCAGGTGTGCTGCACCAAGAGCCCCTGCCCCTGCGGCAGGCCACTGCTGACCCGTACCTCCACAGGGGACATCAAAGACAGTTCTGGTTCAGTCTCTGTGGGTTCTCTGGGTCCTGGTGTGCACAAGGTTTGTTTGAGCCCTCCAAGCATCTCTGGCGGGTATGGGAATTGATTCTAAATGAGATTTTGCAACCTACTACCATTTTTCTGGGGCTTCTCCTTTGCCCCTGGACGTGGGGTATCTTTTTTTGGTGGGATCCAGCATTGTCCTGTTGACAATTGTTCAGTGAGTTGTAAGTTTTGAGTTCTCACAGGAGAAGATGAGCACATATCCTTCTATCTCCATCCATCTACTCTGCCAAAAAACCGTGTACACATCAAGACCCAGGAGAAAGAAGCAGTGACCCCAAAGGAGATTGACCCAGTCTTGCCTGTAGTGTCCAGGAGTCTCTGGTGGAGGCTTGGGCTGGCGGTTGCCTGCTGCAGGGTCGGGGCACTGAGTGCAGCAGTGCCTGCAGGGGACCTTTTGAAGGAGATTCCCATTATCTTCATTACCTCCACCAGAGTTTGGCCTCAGGTCAAACAACAGGGAGGGAACACAGCCCCAGCCATCAACAGAAAAGTGGATTAAAGATTTACTGAGCATGGCTCCATCCATCAGAACAATACCCAGTTTCCCCCTCAGTCAGTCCCTCCCATCAAGAAGCTTCAATGAGCCTCTTATCCTTATCCATCAGAGGGCAGAAGAATGAAAACCACAATCCAGAAAACTAACCAAACTGATCACATGGACCAAAGCCTATTTAACTCAATGAAACTATGAATGCTGTGTAGGACCACCCAAGATGGATCAGTCATGGTGGAGAGTTCTGATAAAACGTGGTCCACTGGAGAAGGGAATGACAAACCACTTCAGTATTCTTGTCTTGAGAACCCCATGAACAGTATGAAAATGCAAAAAGATAGGATACTGAAAGATGAACTGCCCAGGTTGGTAGGTATCCAATATGCTACTGGAGATAGTGGAGAAATAACTCCAGAAAGAATGAAGAGACAGAGCCAAAGCAAAAACACCACCCAGTTGTGGATGTGACTGGTGATGGAAGTAAGGTCTGATGCTGAAAAGAGCAATACTGCATAGGAACCTGAAATGTTAGGTCCATGAATCAAGGCAAATTCAAAGTGGTCAAACAAGAGATGGCAAGAGTGAACCTCAACATTTTAGGAATTAGCAAACTAAAATGGACTGGAATGGGTGAATTTAACTCATGACCATTACATCTACTACTGTGGGCAAGAATCCCTTAGAAGAAATGGAGTAGCCATCATAGTCAACAAAAGAGCCTGAAATGCAATTCAGTTCAGTTCAGTCGCTCAGTCATGTTGAACTCTTTGGGACCCCATGAACCACAGCACACCAGGCCTCCCTGTCCATCACCAACTGCTGAAGTCTACCCAAACCCATGTCCATTGAGTCGGTGATGCCATCCAACCATCTCATCCTCTGTCATCCACTTCTCCTCCTGCCCTCAATCTTTCCCAGAATCAGGGTCTTTTCAAATGAGTCAGCTCTTCACATTAGGTGGCAAAAGTATTAGAGTTTCAGTTTCATCAACATCAGTCCTTCCATTGAACAGTCAGGACTCATCAGCTTTAGGATGGACTGGTTGGACTTCTTGCAGTCCAAGGGACTTTCAAGAGTCTTCTCCAACACCACAGTTCAAAAGCATCAATTCTTCGGTGCTCAGCTTTCTTTATAGTCCAATTCTCACATCCATACGTGACTACTGGAAAAATCATATCCTGGACTAGATGGACCTTTGTGGACAAAGTATTGTGTCTGCTTTTTAATATGCTGTCTAGGTTGGTCATAATTTTCCTTCCAAGGAGTAAGCGTCTTTTAATTTCATGGTTGCAATCACCATCTGTAGTGATTTTGGAGCCCAAAAAATAAAGTCAGCCACTGTTTCCATTGTTTCCCCGTCTATTTGCCATGAAGTGATGGGACCAGATGCCATGATCTTTGTTTTCTGAATGTTGAGCTTTAAGCCAACTTTTTCATTCTCCTCTTTCACTTTCATCAAGAGGCTCTTTAGTTCTTCACTTTCTGCCATAAGGGTGGTGTCATCTGCATAACTGAGGTTATGAAATGCAGTATTTGGATGCAACCTCAAAATTGACAGAATGATCTCTGTTCATTTCCAAGGCAAACCATTCAATATCACAGTAATCCAAGTCTATGCCCTGAACAGTAATGCTGAAGAAGCTGAAGGAGAATGGTTCTATGAAGACCTATAAGACCTTCTAGAACTAACACCCAAAAAAGATGTCCTTTTCATTATAGGGGACTGGAATGCTAAAGCAGGAAGTCAAGAGATACCTGCAGGAACAGGAAAATTTGGCCTTGGGGTACAAAATGAAGCAGGGCAAAGGCTAACAGAGTTTTGCCAAGAGAACGCACTGGTCATAGCAAACACCCTCTTCCAACAACACAAGAGAGGACTCTACACATGGACATCACCAGATGGTAAATACAAAAATCAGATTGATTATATTCTTTTCAGCTAAAGATGGAGAAGCTCTACACAGTCAGCAAAAACAAGACCAGGAGCTGACTGTGGCTGCAAAAGTCAGGGTTAAATTGAAGAAAGTAGGGAAAACCACTAGACCACTGAGGTATGACCTAAATCAAATCCCTTACAATTATACAGTGGAAGTGCCAAATAGATTCAAGGGATTAGATCTGATATATAGAGAGCCTGAAGAACTATGGATATGTACATGAACTTCATGTACATGGACATGAACTTCATGATATTGTACAGGAGGCAGTGATCAAAACTATTCCCAAGGAAAAGAAATGCAAAAAGGCAAAATGATTGTCTGATGAGGCCTTACAAATAGTTGAAAAAAGAAGAGAAGCTAAAGGCAAAGAAGAAAAGGAAAGATATACCCATTTGAATGCAGAGTTCCAAAGAATAGCAAGGAGAGATAAGAAAGCTTTCCTCAGTGATCGATGCAAAGAAATAGAAGAAAACAGTAAAATGGGAAAGACTAGAGATCTCTTTAAGAAAATTAGAGATACCAAGGGAAATTTTCATGCAAAAATGGGTACAATAAAGGACACAAATGGTGTGGACCTAGTGGAAGCAAAAGATATTAAGAAGAGGTGGCAAGAATACACAGAAGAACTATACAAACAAGATCTTCATGACCCAAACTACCACGACGGTGTCATCACTCATCTAGAGCCAGACATCCTGGAATGCAAAGTCAAGTGGGCCTTAGGAAGCATCACTAAGAACAAAGCTAGTGGAGGTGATGGAATTCCAGTTGAGCTATTTCAAATCCTAAAAGATGATGCTGTGAAAGTGCTGCACTCAATATGCCAGCAAATTTGGAAACCTCAGCAGGGGCCACAGGACTGGAAAAGGTCAGTTTCCATTCCAATCCCAAAGAAAGGCAATGCCAAAGAATGCTCAAACTACCGCACAATTGCACTCATCTCACATACTAGCAAAGTAATGCTCAAAATTCCCCAAGCCAGGCTTCTATAGCACATGAACCGTGAATTTCCAGATGTTCAAGCTGGGTTTAGAAAAGGAAAAGGAACCAGAGATGAAGTTGTCAACATCCAATGGATCATCAAAAAACCAAGAGAATTCCTGAAAAACATCTACTTCTGCTTTATTGACTATGCCAAAGCCTTTGACTGTGTGGATCACAATAAACTGTGGAAAATTCTGAGAGAGATGGGAATACCAGACCACCTGACCTGCCTCCTGAGAAATCTGTATGCAGGTCAAGAAGCAACAGTTAGAACTGGACACGGAACAACAGACTGGTTTCAAATCAGGAAAGGAGTACATCAAGGCTGTATATTGTCACCCTGCTTATTTAACTTATATGCAGAGTACATCATGAGAAATGCTGGACTGGATGAAGCACATGCTGGAATCAAGATTTCTGGGAGAAATATGAATAATCTCAGATATGCAGATGACACCACCCTTATGGCAGAAAGTGAAGAGGAACTGAAGAGCCTCTTGATGAAGGTGAAACAGGAGAGTGAAAAAGTTGGCTTAATACTCAACATTCAAAAAACGAGGACCATGGCATCTGGTCCCATCTTTTCATGGCAAATAGATGGGGAAAAAATGGAAACAGTGAGAGACTTTATTTTCTTGGGCTCCAAAATCACTGCAGATGGTGACTGCAGCCATGAAATTAAAAGATGCTTGCTCCTTGGAAGAAAAGTTATGAACAACCTAGACAGCATATTAAAAAGCAAAGACATTACTTTGCCAACAAAGGCAAAGTATGCCAACATTAGCTTTGCTAATCAAAGCTATGGTTTTTCCAGTAGTCACGTATGGATATGAAGAAAGCTGAGCACCAAAGAACTGATGCTTTTGAACTGTGGCATTGGAGAAGACTCTTGAGAGTCCCTTGACTGCAAGGAAATTCAACCAGTCCATCCTAAAGGAAATTAGTCCTGAATATTCGTTGGAAGGACTGATGCCGAAGCTGAAACTCCAGTCATTTGGCCACCTGATGTGAAGAACTGACTCACTGGAAAAGACCCTGATGCTAGGAAAGATTGAGGGCAGGAGGAGAAGGGGATGACAGAGGATGAGATGGTTGGATGGCATCACCGATTTGATGGACATGAGTTTGAGTAAACTCCAGGAGTTGGTGATGGACAGTGAGGCCTGGCGTGCTGCAATCCATGGGGTCGCAAAGAGTCAGACACAACTGAACAACTGAACTGATTGACTGAAGGAGCAAGAGGCCTCAGCTGACATCTGAGTGATGGGTTCTAGTCTATGAAGCATAGAAAATACAGGAGAGGGGGAAGCACTGCATCAATTCTGTAGGAGTCCCTGCTTCTATCTGAAACCTCATAGTAGGTCAGTTACTGTAATCTACAGTATTAGGATGCATGTGCTTGCTAAGTCACTTCAGTCATGTCCAACTCTTTGCAACCCTATGGAGTGTAGCCCACCAGACTCTTCTGTCCATGGGATTCTTCAGGCAAGAATACTGGAGTGGGTTACCATGCCTTCCTCCAGGGGATCTTCCCAACCCAAGGATCGAACCCAGGTCTCCTGCACTGGCAGAGGGGTTCTTTATCAGTAGCACCACCAAATGTCTTTAAGCAGCTTCATGACTTAGGCTCACTCACTGTGGACTACTGAGGGTGGCAGACATCAGAGGTAGTGACCGCCTAGGCAGTGTCACTAGAGATGTATGTTCAACCCGATAAACCGGATAAACCCGATAAACCCACATCACAATGTGGAGATTCATGCCAAACCTCCTAGAGATCGAGCCACAAGAGGCCCCAGCTTCAGCGATGCCCATTTTCTATTCTGAAGAGCTAGGTTGATACAGCCAGCCCCCTTCACCAGTATTAACTGTAAGAATAAGTTCATTGAAAAGCAATGAAACAAACCACCACAAAGACTGTCATGATTAAAAGGCCTGCTGAGTTCTCTTGTTGGTTGGCACCGGGACAAGCCAGGAAGGAGGCAGATCTAGAGACTTTAAAGCCCTTTGCAAATTGCCTCTGATCAAAATACTTTATTATCATAATCACTCCCATTGCCAATTTAGAAATGTCAATCTGGAATGACAAAGTGCTCTTGAAATGTTTAAAAAACACAAATCACAAAGGGGAGGTGCTTGGCAGAAATCTGCACTTTGTTTAAAGCTATAAGTCACATTTAGGTTTTGCCTCCCGAAATGAAGACTGGGTGAGGAGTTTTATCCTACAGCCAGAAGCTACATGTTTTTCTTTCTTCCTTTTTTTTTTTTTTTTCTTTTGCAGCGTTCCTGTAGGACTGCTCACCCCAATCTCAAGGCCCTACTCGCACATACTCTTAAATGCATAAACTTGCTACAAGGACATGGTTCGCCCTGAATGAGGACAGACCATGGCTGCACCTCCATCTCCTCCTCCTCTCTGAGCTCCTGCAGGGCAAGAGTACAATCTGATTCACTGCTGTAGACTCAGGGCCCTGAGTCGTAGTAGACACCAAATGAAGAGTTATTGTCTTTCTGTCGAGACCCTCCCTCCCCACTGCCTGCTGGGAAGGTTGCAGCAGTCTTCCCTTTGCTTCATCATGTGACCTTCCCTGACATTTCTTTACCCTCCATCCCACACTGGAGCTGCTAGACTCAGCCTGTCTCTTAACCTCTGTGTTCAACTTCGGATGGCTTCATCCAGGAGACCCCATGCGATAATGTTGAGGGAAAAAATCCACACTATAAAGAGCCCTGTTTTGTGGCAGGAATATCCTTATAAGCTATTCGGACTTGGGCAATGAGGACCTCTAAGGAACATACTTGAGGCAAAAATGCAATCAATTTTCACTTTTGTTTTGCTCAGTGGGTCATGATCACAGAAAGCAAGGTCTAATTGCTTGAGGCTAGGAAGGGATTTGGGCTTCCCTAGTGGCTCAGAAGGTAGAGTCTGTCTGCAATGCAGGAGACCTGGGTTCAGTCCCTGGGTCAGGAAAATCCCATGGAGAAGGGAATGGCAACCCACTCCAGCATTCTGGCCTGGAGAATTCCATGGACAGAGGAGCCTGGCAGGCTACAGTCCATGGGGTTCACAAAGAGTCAGACACCACTGAGTGACTAACACACACACTTAAGAGGGGATTTACAGAATCTGACATTAGGAAGGACAAGAGGGACGATAAGGTGGTTAGAGACAGAACTAGCATGGTTAGAGAACTCATGAGAAAGTCTAAAGGGAATTTTATAAAGATTCTGCTCTGTAGTGAGCAGCATGATTTTTCTTCCCGATCCCCACCAACCGTCTTGCTAAATACCTCCGTTTCTCAGCCATGCCTGTGGGATTAGCAGTCTAAGTTTCAATGTGGGGATGTGAGAAGAGAAACTCCCCCAGGGAGGAGATGCCAAGTCTGGATACATCTCACTGAGATGTATCCACCTACATCTCAGTGAGATCAAGCCCAAACCCTTTAGCCTGGCATGTAGGGCTGACACAGGGTCAGGAGCCCTTGAGGGTAACTTGTTCAAGGCGGTCAGGATGCTGTGACTGCTTTTAAAGCCCACTCAGGCCCCCATGAAAAGAATCCCAGTGCTCATCAATACAGCCTCAGAAACCTCTCCCGTCTCTTCCAAATGAATTCCCCCGATCTAACTTGCCCTCCATGCTCCCACCTTGCCCACTTCCTCTTACCCCTCTCGTCTTGCTTCAGAACCAGCTTCTTTCTTTCTCCCTGAGATCAGAGGCCTCCGTGTACCATCCCTGTGGACAGAGCCTGTGCTAGAGAAGTTCACTGGATGACACACTTTGTTCAGACCTCCTCAGTGGTTCTCTGCTTTTCTTCCTCTCAGGACCCTCCCTGGGCTGCCCCTTTGCTCTATCCTGACATCACAGACCACCCTCAGTTAAGTCGTAGCTGAGCCCCCACTCCTACCCTGAACCTGTTTTCCACTTAGTAGGAAGAGGATTTCCTCCAATTTTCGCATCTATTTCTCAGTAGCACATAGCCTGTACTGCAGGCAAACACTTTGCTTCTAGTAAGTCTCAATCCTCCCCAGTTCTAAGCCTTTGCTCATTCTATTGCACCAGCCCAAAACACCTCTTCCTCTCCCCTTTAGCTATCAAAATGCTGTTTATTGTCCACAGCGCAGCTTATTCCTGATCTCCACTGCAAGTTATTTTCCAGTCATTCCATGTTGAGCCTACTGCTGCCAACTTCCTAGAAATACATCCAAAACATGCCACTCCCTGTTAAGAAGCCAATGGCTTCTAAATTTGGCACAAAACAAGGGGTGTACCTAGTCAGTTCTAAATATTGCCCCTTTGTTGAGAAGCTCACTGTCTACAAGGAGGTAAGAGACACAGGCTGTGCAGAGGACACTGGTGTGTACACAACAGAAAAGAAAGGTTTAAATATCGCTGATATGCAAATCTGCTAAGTTTCTGTATGTTTCTCAGGAAAGGGAAGAAATACATACCTGATTAGAAGAAGGAGGAGGAATCAACTTCCTCTTACAAAAATGAGTGCTCCTGGCATGCCTAGACTTGAAACTGTCAGGCAAGAGGTAACTGGAGATGCAGAGCTGTTAGAGGCCAGGAAAAAGATGAAGTTTATGTCTCAAGGCTTGTCTCCCTGAACTGTTTTCTTCCCACTCTCTATTCCATGAGAATCTCAGCTCCCATGTTTGTAAACAGCTATACAGTGAGTTCATGCGGCCTCCCTGTCTCTTCCTGATCCTCTGCCCTCCTGATCAGTTGGAGTCGAACAGGAGGAGGTAATTCTAGCTGGAGTTACGCGCCTTCCCACCACCCCACCCTGCCACATACACACCCATGGCAGTTGGCAATTTAAAAACGAAGGTTGACGTAGTAAAACTGTGTTGAAGCGTGATTCCAAAAAGTCAAAATCTCTATCAATTATAAAATTCTGGGTAGCAATGGTTGGATTCATTATACTGTCTATTCGTTCTTATTGAGGACACTGTGAAACTCAAGATTATCTTTTGAATCTTATTCCTCTTCCACTCATTCCCCTCCAACCACTCAAATCTCTTGCCATTCCTCAAAGTATCCAGATACACAGAGATCTTAGAACAACTGAACATGTACTCTCTTGGACAGAGGTAGCTCGCTTAAGTTCTGTGCTGAGTATTCTGTTTTCTGTCTATAGTCAAAGCTATAGTTTTTCCAGTAATCATGTATGGGTGGGAGAGTGGGACCATAAAGAAGGCTGAGCACTGATGAATTGAAGCTTTTGAACTGTGGTGTTGGAGAAGACTCGTGATAGTCCCTTGGACTGCAAGGAGATCAAACCAATCAATGCTAAAGGAAATCAACCTTGAATATTCATTGAAAGGACTAATGCTGAAGATAAAACTCCAATACTTTGGCCACCTGATGCAAAGAGCTGACTCATTGGAAAAGATCCTGATACTGGGAAAGATTGAAGGCAACAGGGAAGGGGGTAGCAGAGAATGACATGGTTGGAGAGCATCACAAACTCAATGAACATGAATCTGAGCAAACTCCAGGAGATAGTGAAGGACAGAGGAGCCTGGCATGCTGCAGTCCGTGTGGTCACAAAGAGTTGGACATGAATTAGTGACTGAACAACTGTCCTGCCACATTCAATCTCCACTGTCTACTGCTCAGCCTTAGGAGGCTGACTTCTTTGGACAGTGTTACCCAGGCTCCCTCACTTTCTGGTTTCTGGTTGGGTTGACCAATGGGGAGCTTTGGCAAGAATTAAATTGGGGTATTTCTCACCTCAGTTCCCTCCTTGCCAGCCACAGTTTGGCAGTGACTATGATCCCTCATTTAAGGCCACAGCTCATGTCAAGCAAACCCTCTCCTGTGGCTACCATTGTCATAAAGCATCTTTAAGCCTTGGGGTATAATCATTTCCTACCAACCAGAGTCTTTAAGGGCTTCATCATCTCTCTTAGTTTCTTTCAATTGTATCCTTATCATTGTAAACTGTCTTTTCATTAAACTTTCTTAAGACACTCCTTGAGCTGGCCAAGTATTTCTTGCAGCTGCTGCTGCTGCTAAGTCGCTTCAGTTGTGTCCAACTCTGTGCGACCCCAAAGACGGCAGCCCACCAGGCTCCCCCGTCCCTGGGATTCTCCAGGCAAGAACACTGCAGTGGGTTGCGTTTCCTTCTCCAATGCATGAAAGTGAAAAGTGAAAGTGAGGTCTCTCAGTCGTGTCCGACTCTTCACGACCCCATGGACTGCAGCCCACAAGGCTCCTCCATCCATGGGGTTTTCCAGGCAAGAGTACTGGAGTGGGGTGCCATTGCCTTCTCCGTTTCTTGCACAGACCCTGTCTAATATGCCTTCTTCATATCTGTATACCTATGTGACTTGCTCATAAGGTCTTCCCTTACCACTCTATTAAAATTTGTCATTCTATGAAATAGTTTATGTTAACAGAATCAGACTTATTTAATCTGAAGGTCTATTGGTAAAGAAAGATTTTGAGACCTGAGTATCAGTTGATGGAGCAATACTGTCAGCAACTCTCCATTTCCAATGGAAATAGAAAACATGATGTCAACAGAGAGCAATAAAGATTTAGGTGGGACTTCCAGGAGATCTTGAGATACCATGAGGACTGGAGGATCTTGAAATACCATGAGGACTGGAGGATCTTGAAGAGTGTGATGGGAGAGGATATGGAATCTCTGGGAGGTAACTCCCAAACTGGAACCTCTTTCCAGCATGAGGAGGGACTCACTGAAAACATGGAGCTTGCAGACTGGTTGGGGGTCATAGACATTTTTGTCTGTCATTTCAAAATATAAAATGACAAGTTGTGGAAAATGATACTATAGTAAACACCTCATGGTTTTTTCTGCCTAGCATCCATTTTCCCTTCTGATACTGCACCTCCTCTCCCATTCGTAGTCCCTGTCACTTGAGGCTCTCCCCTCTCAGATTCTAGAAAGAGGCTGGAAACCAAGGCTTGGCCAATGGGGATATAGCTTGACCTGGCCACAAAAATTAGTTCTATTTCAATTGAGCCAGCCTCTTTATTTTAAAAAAATATTTGTTTGGCTGAAGCAGGTATTAGTTGCAGTATGTGGATTTAGTTGTGGCATGGAACTCTTAATTGTGACATGTGGAATCTAGCTCTCTGTCCAGGGATCAAACCCAGGCCTCCAGCCTTGGGAGTATGGAGTCTCAGACACTGGATAAGTCCTAAGTCAGCCTATTTAGAGCCATGGGCCTCAGGCATAGGTCCTGCTATATTGGGAAAGAAGACTCTTTCCACTAGGATAGCCCAGCTGGTGGGATATAGGCAAGAAGCCATCATGGACATCTCGTGGAGAGAGCTTGTAGAGAAATGTGAAAGAAGCAGGCGGATTCTAATAGATGGACTGAGTATCCTAAAACGTAACTGGATTTGATCTCTTAAATCCAGTCACCCCTGAACTGCCTAGTACACGGGTCAAGCCTCCTTTACTGACTAGTTTCGGTTGACTTGGGTTCTATCACTGTGACCAATACTGTTCAGAGGGCAGGGCACAGGGAGCTAGGAAAGGACCACAGGTAGGTGACTACATTGTCTCAGGCAGCCAGGGGAGAGCTCTGGGAGTTGGTAGCATCAAGCTGACTACAGGAATCTACAGGAAGGCAAAGGCCTCTAATATTGACTAGGTGCCAGACCAAAGTCCTATCATGTCTAAAATCAATTACAGTTAAGATAAAATCTACTTTTCTGTTTTGCTTGTACAGGCTCTATTTCCCTGTACCTGTCAACCTTCCATAACTTGGGTAAATCTCTCCTTCCTCACTGCCATGTTTCAAGTCACCAAAGGGAAATAACATGGAACACTTTCCCTGGATCATAAAGTTTATCTGAATGACCAGAAAAAGGGACATGAAGCTGTCTTCATGCCTGAATCCTTGCTTCTAGCTTAAGAGTCCTCCAAGGAGTTATCAAGTATACCTATTTATTCAGCAGTTAGGTATTTCTTTCAAAACTTCAGGCGAGGACAAATAAAAGTCAAAATGCCTGACCTCATTCATATGCAGTGGTTGGCAAAACAGTACAACTTTTTACCACTTGAACAGCCTCTTAAAGCTGCTGACATCTGAATAGGGGTTATTACAGCAGGCAAGGAGCATGTGGGTGTCTGCTTTGTATCTACCCCAGATTTCTTTTGGATTGAAGTAAATGGATGGTCCTCTCCTATATGTGCACACTATCTTCACACACACACACACCGACACACACACACACAATGACATTATGACATTTTACTTCTCAAACTTGAGGCTGTGTGCCCAGAAGTAAGGGAGCCCTAGTTTCAGATTCCTCCCTGAGAGACTGTCAGAGACAGAGAAAGCGGCCAAAACTAACATAAGGTCAAAGAGCCAGCCCTGGGCCGGTTCAGGGAGGTAGGGGCATCCCGATTGCTGGTTTAGCACCTGGACACTAAGAACAGATGTTTTTTCTCTTCTTGATAACTTAAATGGCAGTGATCTGGTCTGTGCTGAAGTCGTCTGGGCTCAAGAATACATATTCTGCTCAGAGACGTGGCCTTCTTTTTCTCTTCTCATAAAGAAACAATTCATTCACAGGCGAGGTGGTCAAAGTCCAAGTTCAAATCAACCCGGAACGATCGTATTTTACAGCCCCAGGAACTGTTCCCAAGGTGACACTCAGATCCTTACGTGGCTCTCCTCCCTGACAGGCAGCAGTGTCCCAAGAGCACATGAGAAGCACTGACAGTAAGACTGACATGATTAGGGGAGAGCAAACAAAGGCTGCTTTCAGACAAGTTCCTCTCTTTCAGGTACGGGCTTCCTAGCCGACCAAGTGCCGGTTAGAGTACATTGATCTGCACCTTCCCTCATCCAGGATTCCCCACCCCAGAGAAATGCAGACACCTCATTGGCGCAGGTGGACAAAGGGATCCCACCAACGTCAGAGGCCCATCACTGCCTACGTCTGCTTCCAAACGGCTTCACTTGCAGCAGCTCCAAAGACAACTGCACCGTCTTCACACAGACTCCTGAGAAGACAGAACTGGGACCAAATTCCATCCGAGTGCTTACTTCCTGAGACGGGGCACGTTAGCTAACGTATCTTCTAGTGTTGGATGCAGTTGGAAGTGCCTGCGTCGTGAATAGTTAGGTGACTTTAATCACAAGTGTAGGTAAAGTGTCTGACAGCCAGGTAGGTAGTAAGGGTCAATAAATGTCAGCGCCCACTTTCACCCTCTTTGCCCACTGTAGAGACTGGCAGGTTCACACCAACCTGTGATCATCACAGTTGTGTGCATGCCCCTGGAGGCCTAGCATGAAGATCTTAATGATGGGGACGGGGAGGAGGCTCATCTTGTGTTTGCAGATTAATAGTGTCCCCAAAGTCTTTGAAATGACAAAAGAAATTAATCGAGATGAACAATAACATGGTCAGCAGCGCCAGTCAACTCAACACTTGACAGGTACATTTTGGGCAGTTAGTTGTGCCCCATAGAGTCAAATGTGGGATACTTACTCACCAAATCCCTCTGCAGCAAAATGTTCTGACATCCTTCTGACCTCAGGTAGCTGAACACAAACTCATCATACCCTTCAGGTGCTGCACGTGGTAATGCAGGCAGGACCCTGCTGAAGTGGGAGCTGAAATCCAGCCTCAGCTTTGCTGCCCAAACCAAGACCCCAGCATAGGTTCTGTCTCTTGGAGGTGTCTCTGTGCTTCACACAAAAGCACCATATAGGCCAGGGGTAACCGGGGTCCAGATCATGGTCCAGACTCCGGCTTCATGAACATTCTCAGCTCTCCATGACCCTCACGTCCACTTTCTGGGTTCCTGTGTGTCCACACTGAGAAATGGGTTATTTCCTGCCATATCAGTAAACAAGGATGTCACAGCCATCAGCAATTGCAGCCTCCAGTGCGAGCTGGTGAGCCCTAAGAACATCAGAAAGGAGAAGAGTCCCTGCCATCGGACTGCCATGAGACTGCAGCCACTCCCTACAGTGGGGGCTTTCCTGGTAGCTCAGGGGTAAAGAATCTGCCTGCAGTTCAGGAGACGGGGTTCAATCCCTGGGTCGGGAAGAGCCTCTGGAGAAGGGCGTGGCAACCCACTCTAGTATTCTTGCCTGGAGAATCCCATGGACAGAGGAGCCTGGCAGGCTACAGTCCACAGGGTCTCAAAGAGTTGGACACGACTGAAGCAATTTTGCACACACATGCAGGCACTCCCTACAGTGAGCCCCAAGGGAGCTCAGGATGTAAAAGAAACACAGGATACTGGCCCGGGATAGCTGAGGTGTATATGAAAGGAATGACTTCAGTAAGCCCAGGCTCTTGTACCTTCCCATACATAGAAAAGCACTAAATTCCCTAACTTGGCTTATCTGCTTCTCTTTAATTATCAATAATCTTTTGATGTTCAGACTATCTGCCCCTTTGTTACAAAATTCTATAAGCCTGGCTCCTCCCCCTCGCCTCCTCTGAGCAGTTCTCTCAGGGTTAATTGAGATGCTGTCTCCTGGCTTGAAGTCCTAAAAATTCCCACTGAATAAAACGTAGCTCTCAACTTTTAGGTGGTGAATATTTTTTAAGTTGATACTTGTGTCGACTACAAATGGGCACTTGCCAAGAGCATTGCCAGTGACTGAACAATGAGGGCATTTGTCATCTGCCTCTGTGGAGATTGAACCCTGTGCTGCTGCAGCTGCTGGCCTCCAACACCCTCCGAGGGAGTTCAGGGTGGAACAGGGCTTTAGATAGTTGGATATTTTCAGGAACTGATTTTATGATCCCAATCCTTACACCTCATATTTAGAAAAGCATTAAATCCCTTCGTAATGACATCAGCTCCTCATGACTAGCAGAAAATCTTTGTAAAATGGGCGCTTAATTGCATCAAACTCCTCCTTCACCGAAATCTTGTATATTGAGCTTCCTAATTGCCTCTCTGGAGCAGTCTCTCAGAGCTGTCAGAGGTGCTGTCTCCCAGGCTGCAGTCCTCATTTTGCCCCAAATAAAACTTAACTCTCAACTCTCAAGTTCTGCGTCTTTTTAGTTGACACCTGGCAGGGGTACTCCTGGGGAGTCTGTGGAATTCCTGCCTCCGTGGGTCAAAGAGCTGCACCTGGAAAAGGGCATGGCAACCCATTCCAGTGTTCTTGCCTGGAGAATCCCATGGACAGAGCAGCCTGTCCATAGACCTGGGCTGATACTGGTCAGAGAGGACATTGGTCAGTAGGACAAGATGGGTACAGAGTGGGAGAACAAACCAAACCAGGGCCCATGGGGCATCTGGTGGCCCACCTGTCACCACTGATGACTATGACCATCTTCTGGGAGGAATGCCTGCTGCTTCACTGCCACCTTCCAAACCCACTCAAAGTCCTCTTGGGCTTACTCTGACCCTGAACCTCACAGGGAAGAAGATTCTGGAAATATGGCTCCAGTTTGGCCAGGCTGACATGATACTGCCCAATGAAGCAACCTTGCCTGACAATGCTGTTAGAGGAAATACGCTGACTGAAACCACCCACCCTGGCCAGGAACCACAGTAACCATTTGCATGAGTTATTTTATGACAAGAGGTCCTAGTAAGAAACATGGAGCTAATAAGTCACCACTCACAGGAAGAGTTCAGGAAAGGTCAAAAGGAGATGCCATGTGTTCAACCACCTCCCAGAACCCTTCTCTCTGGCATCCATCTTGGCTGAGCAATGCATCCAGCAGAAAGGACCCTGAGTCAGAACAATTGGCCAGAGACAACCCAGAAACTAATCCCATCCCCATAAAACCTGAACCTGTGAGCCATGTGGCAGAGCAGTCCTCCTGGCTTCCCTCACCCTGCTGCTCTCCAGCCAGGTGCCCCTTTCCAGGAAAATCTCTTGCTTTGTCAGCTTGTGTGTCTGCTTTGACAATTCATTTCTGAGTGTTAGACAAGAGCCCATTCATGGGCCCTGGAAGGGGTCCCACTTCCTGCAACAATGCCACCACTTCCCTGACCACACCTCTTACTAAGGGGTCTGATAACCCTGATGGCTCGTTGGTCCAGTCCTGACCACATGTTGTCCAGTAAATATCTCTTTCCACTGCTTCCAGCTGGTTTCCAGAACTTCTGTGCCTCAGTTCAGTTCAGTCACTCAGTCGTGTGTGATTCTTTGCAACCCCATAGACTGCAGCATGCCAGGCTTCCCTGTCCATCACCAACACTCAGAGCTTGCTCAAACTCATGTCCATTGAGTTGGTGATGCCATCCAACCATCTCATCCTCTGTTGTTCCCTTCTCTTCCCACCTTCAATCTTTCCCAGCATCAGGGTCTTTTCCAATGAGTCAGTTCTTCACATCATGTGGCCAAATTATTGGAGCTTCTGCTTCAGCATCAGTCCTTCCAATGAATATTTAGGACTGATTTCCTTTAGGATTGACTGGTTTGATATCCTTGCAGTCCAAGGGACTCTCAAGAGTCTTCTCTAACCCCACAGTTCAAAAGCATCAATTCTTCAGCACTCAGCTTTCTTTATGGTCCAACTCTCACATCCATACATGACTACTGGAAAAACCATAGATTTTTCTATGCCTAGGATGCACGATAATTTTGCTCGAGTCTGCAGGCAGCCCCATCTGACAGAGGCCTCTCAGTGCAGGAGGGGCTTAGCTCATCCTTGGGGTTCGGAGAAAGGAGCAGTAGCTTCTGGGCAAAGTGTTTCTGAAAAGGATAAAGTAAAGGAACATACAGACACAAGGGAGATAACGAGACCTTTTTGTGTTTCCTCATCAGCTGTACCAGGTGAGCCAGGATTAAATCCACACTTCTGCACCGATCAAAGCTTCTCTGGTCTGGACGAACACGCTCTGTTCCTTCTGATGTCTCTACCCACCCCTCCCAATACCCCCCTTCAAAAAATAGAGCGGGTTCCCACTTGCCGGAAGGGACAGATAAACTGAACTCCTGCCTCTGCCTGATGCCTTCTCCCTGCTTGTTTGCGCATCACTTTCAGCCCTTGGTTGGAAAGGATTGTGCCACCTATTCTTCCGTTCTTCCATTCAGCTACCAGTTTCAATCCTCTACTCCTCCCACTTGGCCTCCCCCCAGGCATGTGACAGCACCCCTGATGCTCTGGAAGAAATAGGAGCTTTCAAGACAGCTGTCACTTCCCCACTCGTCTTCTCCGGAGGTGACAAGCTGTCTGGCTCAGTCCATCATCCCCCTATTCCAGAATGTAAATCACAGGAGGTCTCCTGCCTGAGAAAAACAATTAACGCGAAATACCAGGATTACTGTCTGCCACATTTACAAATCTCTCCAGCTCACATTTGTCTCTCCCAACAATTTATGCCTTCACAGTGTCAAGCTGTTCAAATATGCCATCTTTTCCTTAAACGGGCTGATGCGTGGTTCTTGGCAGCGCTTGCAGTTTGTTGTAAAAGTCGGAGCCATCAGAAGAGCTCTTGCCACAGAGAAGGGTGACATATTTATCTTCCTTTGTCTTCAGCAGAGTGAAGGCATGTGTCGTCTTTCCAGTGAAAGGGAACACGAGGTTCAAATCCCTTTTCTTTCCCATATGCCTTGAAGGATTTGCATCTCTTTTCTGAGATGCTCAACATGATCGATTATCCGTGGTACAGGTCATGAAGACAAACCACCCCAACAATGGGTATGTGACAATAACTCAGTGGTTCTCAAACACAGGTGAACTTGTCTCCCTAGGGGACACTTGGCAATGTCTGGAGAAATTTTTGATTGTCACAAGACTGGAGTGGGGATTCTATTGGCGTCTCGTGGGTAGAGGCCAGGGATGCTGCTATACATCATACAATATCTCCATCCACCGACAAAAAATTACGTTACATAAAATTTCTATAGTGTCAAGGCTGAAAAACATTGCAAATAACCCAATGCGGGTTGACTAGTCTCATTCTGCTCCAAGTACCTCGGGACATTGCTTCAAAGCAAGATGGAATTTGGAGTGGAATGAGAGAGATAAGGGCCAGGGTTAGATGATTCACTACTTCCTCATCCCTCCTATACCTCCAAGAAACAGCCATCTTAGACAAGACAATGCAGAAAGAACATTTTACCTAAAATAAGCCACATTCATTTGGGCTTTCACCACCTGGAGGCTCAGTTTCTTAACCTGCAGAATGTGGCTATGAGACATGATGCCTTGCCTGGCTCACAAGGTCAGAGCGACACTTGATAAACGTGGTGTATTAAAAAAGCTCACTAGTGGGGCTTCCCTGGTGGCTCAGTGGTAAAGAATCTGCCTGCCAATGTAGGAGACACACGTTTGATCCCTGATCCGGGAAGATCCCACGTGCCACAAACCAGCTAAGCTCAGGCAGCACAACTATTGAGCCTGTGCTCTAGAGCCTGGGAGCTGCAACTACTGAGCCCATGTGCTGCAGCTGCTGAAGACTGCATGCCCTAGAGCTGATCCTCTGCAGCGAGAGAAGCCACCGCAATGAGAAGCCCAGGAACTGCAGCTAGAGAGTGGCTCCCGCTCACTACAACTAGAGAAAAGCCCACTCAGCAATGAAGACCCAACACAGCCAAAATAATTCATTTTTCTTTTAAAAAAAGCTCCCTGGAGTGCCAAGTATTCTAAGTTGTAATTAGGAGAATGCATTGTGGTGATGATGACATAAAAAGAGGTGCTGTTCTAGCTGTGCAATTGTCCCCAACCCTTTTGGCACCAGGGACTGGTGTCCTGGAAGATAACTTTTCCACAGACAGGTGTAGGGGATGGTTTCAAGATGATTCAAGTGCATCACAATTATTGTGCACTTTATTTCTATCGTAATTACACCAGCTCCTCCTCAGATCATCAGGCATTAAATCCTGGAGGTTGGGAACCCCCATCCTAGCAGCTCGTACAAGAATTCCTATTGAAAGAGAATTCTCTCTTACCTCTCTCTCTTCTTCCTGATCTTTGGGGAAAAAAATCTTGACGAGTACACTGGAGGCAGAAGAATTATCAAGGTTCTGGAGTAGAACTAGGAAACTGCTCTGCAGCAAAGGGTGAAATGTTTCTCACCAGGTGGATTCTAGCTGGAACCAATTGGGTTGATGATCTCTATGGAGTCTGGTGCCTAAAGAACATCTTCACACAGCGATGCCAGCTTCACCATTTGAGCTCATTTGTTTGGGGGGTGGGACGTGTAATATAAACTCACCTACTTTCTTGCCCTCAAATTCTCATGAGTGCTTTGGGACAGTGTGTGAGAGAGAGAGGATCAAAGAAGCTGCTCAGTTTACCACCTGAGAACACACTGTGGTGAAGAGGTAGGATACACAGATGCAGGAACAACAGTCATGAGCAAGGAGACCTCCCCCACACAGACACACACACACAGATCCACAGGAACCCTGAGAACAATCACAGGAGCTTAGGCCTCCCCCACACACAGACACACACACACAGATTCACAGGAATCCTGAGAACAATCACAGGAGCTTAGGCCTCCCCCACACACAGACACACACACAGATCCACAGGAACCCTGAGAACAATCACAGGAGCTTAGGCCTCCCCCACACACAGACACACACACACACAGATCCACAGGAATCCTGAGAACAATCACAGGAGCTTAGGCCTCCCCCCACACACAGACACACACACACAGATCCACAAGAATCCTGAGAACAATCACAGGAGCTTAGGCCTCCCCCCACACACAGACACACACACACAGATCCACAGGAACCCTGAGAACAATCACAGGGGCTTAGGCCTCCCCCACACACAGACACACACACACAGATTCACAGGAATCCTGGGAACAATCACAGGAGCTTAGGCCTCCCCTACACACAGACATACACACAGAGATTCACAGGAATCTTGAGAACAATCACAGGAGCTTAAGGAGGAAGAAGTTACCTAGATCACAGACAGGAAATCACCCTGCTCAGCTCTAGGTGTCTTGCTGGCATCAGAGCAGGATTTATGTGCATTTTTAATTTGTCCCACATTCCTAGCCCAGTCCCTGGCACACATCTCTTGTTGCCAGCTCCCCACTGCTACCAGGGGCTATGGATGCATCACTGCAGAGATGCCTGCTTGGCCAGTTACAAAATCTTTCAATGTACATCCAACCAGAAGTGCCATGCAACTTTTTGCCAGAGGAGAGAGTCTCTCCCTCCCTGGAGAAGATATGAAGAAATTCTCAAAACCGGAGTTTGCTCCCCTAGCCTTGGATGGACTTTACAGTATTCGTGGTTTTGTCTAAGGAACCACTGCTGCTGCTAATTGGATGGCAGCCAAGATGGTTTTTAGAAAAATAAAAGTTTTTTAAAGATTAACATTCATTAGTTTGGTTCTACATTAAGTGAGGCACATGTGGTGAAGGGAATAATTAGTGAAGTTAATTGTGGCTTCTCAGAGAACCAAGGGGAATCCAGTGAAATGTCCTGACATTCAGGAAAAGCAATATGTTCAGTGCTCCTGCAACTAATTGCAATTAGCAAGTGAGGGAACATACATAGGGACTCTATGTGTAATTAATCACACGCCTTTATCACAGTAGACACAGGCTGCTGAGTGACAGAAGGCACCTGCCTTGTGCTGCACTTGAGTTGATTCCTTTGCTGCATTTCCTATTTCCCTTGCACCTGTACTGTGTTTCTGGTACATTCTAGTCCTGACTTTCTTGGGCAGGGTTTCTCATCTATATATCCACTAAAATACATGTCTACAATCTCCCTGGCATAAACTAAGTGCTCAGTATCTGTGTGATGAATGAACGCATAAGTGAATTCATTACCTAGTAGTATGTGGCGAGGATGTTCTCCCATTGTTGTAGATTGTACTGGCCATTGATCTTTGAGAACAACAGAAAGGTTGACTCTGATGATTCAAGGTACAGAGGAGGGGGTTTCAGCTGAATGGTGCTAGGATGAGGCTGCTTGTGTAGAGGTGGGAGCTCCTGGGATGCCTGAATTAAGTATTACAAATGACTCTTTTTTGTTTTTTTCTAGTACTATCTTCTTAAGCATGAATTTGAATGGTCAGATACTGGCTTTTCCATTGCTTCTATTTTTGCCCTCAATCATATCTCCAACACTCCCCATAAACACCAAGAGAAACCTGATCCACTCATATGTAAATTTTTTTTTTTTTTCCAAATCTTAGACTAGCAAAGAGGGAAGGCCCTGGAAAAAAGATTAGATCATGACTATTTGGTATCTGAAGACTTGAGAATTTCTTTTCTTTTGGGAAGGTATAAAATCTTAGATACATAATTATTCCAGAGTTGAGATTGGATCCAGAGTCTGTCAGACTCCTGTATCTTCAGGAATTGCTCATATGGTCAACAAAATCTACATTTCTGCTAGACCAATGACATTCATGTTATTTTGAGTTATTTTAGAACTTTGAAAATTCATGACTGCTTAATTTGTTGCAATAGAAGATATAATTAAGAAATCTCCAGATTTGGTGGCATAAAGTACTTGGAAGTTCATTGCTTTTTCGTGTGCCAGCCCAGAGCAGGTGGCTAACTCTGCTCTGTGAAGTCACCCCAGAAAACAGGCAAGTGAGGATGTTCTGTCCTCAAAAAGCCTTCCGAGGTTGTTCGGCTTTGCACACACAGGGAAGAATGAGGGGGAAATCATAGCAAAGGATTTCCTTTTAAGTTCAGGACACCCATCATTTTTGTTCAAATTTCAGTGGGTAGAACTCAGTGACACCACTGCAAGCTAAAGTGGGATGTCTCATCTTTCTCCAGGTACCCTTTTTTATGCCCCAGCAGAAGGGAGGATGGATTGGGATGAGGGACATACCAAAAAGAGAGGGCTAGTCTCAAGATATTCAATAAAAAATGGCTTCGTAGCTTTAGTTAAATGAGACAGATATCACAGGATATAAAATTACCATTCCACCACTCTACCACAAGCTTTTTGAGGCAAGGATTGATAAAGTGCCTAGCACACCCTAAGGGCTTCCCTGATGGCGCTAGGGGTAAAGAATCCACCTACCAAGGTAGGAGACGCAAGAGGCATGGGTTTGATTTCTGGGTTGGGACAATCCCCTAGAGTAGAAAGTGGCATCCCACTCCAGTATTCTTGCCATGGAAAATTCCATGAGCAGAGGAGCCTGGCAGGCTACTGTCCATGGGGCCTCAAAGAGTCACACAACTGAGTGACTGAGCATACCCTAAGTGCTAAGTAAGTGTTTGGGATATAAATGAGTCAATGAATTAATGAAGCAATGAATGAATGAAATACCACCAGGATCCCAGTTTGACTTGAGTTCAGCCTTGTTTGGAGAACATATATCTAAACACTTCCATGGTACTCTTTCCCCTGCCATGCTTCAGTTGTTTGTGAATAAATGAGGCCCTGTGTCTAATAATCTGGCAGTTTCTCAAAGACTCACTTAATCTGAAAGCTTCTGGACTCTGTCCACCTGTCTATTCAACTGGTCCCTAAGCGCTGGAGTCACTAAGAACTTATTCTTTTCTCAACTCTATTGAAATTTGATTTTTACCTAGAAATTCCCATGGTAACAAAACCTTGGAACACTTCAGTTATTAAGATCAAAAGAAAATCAAATCAAAATAATACACAATATGACCTTATATCAAACACAAGGGGGAAGAAAGGGAAAAAGATGTTGAATGAGTATCTGTTACATTAGTTTAATCATTAACTTGTGTCTGAATCTTTTGCAAGCCCATGGACTGTAGCCCGTCAGGCTCCTCTGTCCATGGAATTTTCCAGGCAAGAACACTGGAGTGCGTTGCCATTTCCTTCTCCAGGGAATCTTCCTGACCCAGAGACTGAACCCATATCTCCTGCACTGGCAGCCAGATTCTTTACTACTGAGCCACCAGGGAAGCCCATCTATTACATTAAGTATGTGAAAAACACTGAATACATAGGATATTCACACCACCCCAAGGAGGTAGTTACTATCTTCAATTTGTAGATAAGAAATGAAGGCTCAGAGAGGCTGATGACTTTCTCAAGGTCACCAATTAGAAAAAAGACATGGCAGAACTCAGACTCAGAACAATCCAAATAAACAGTTCAGTTCCCACTGAACAGAACCACTCACTGAAGGCCAGCAAACCCAAAGTTAATTTCTGACCTCATGTAACAGTGGTTTGTCATTGATCTTAAGGCTAATGAAAAAAACACTTCTGCAAATAAATAAAAAGGTCCTAACTGAATGTGATAAGAGACCTTAGTTCCAGCCTTGTAAAGGGCATTGTATGGAAAGGATGCAGATACCACAAAAAGCTTTTTCACAGTCAGCAGAGCCTCTAGACCTGGGAACTTGAGGATCACATCACATTCCAGAGAACAACAAGACAAGACATTTTCTAGTGATCAACCCGAGTGACAGGTGACAGCTTCCCAGCTGGGAAGACCACCTGCAGGGGACAGACAGCCTGATTATTTAAAAAGAAAGCCAGCCAGACTAACAAATCTTGTTGATCTGTTACTTTAGGAAACTCTTGCCTTTTTAGAAATGCTCATGATATAGGATAGACCAGGGGTCCCCAACCGCCGGTATCTAATGCTTGATGATCTGAGGTGGAGCTGATGTAATAATGATAATAATAGAAATAAAGAGCACACTAAATGTAATGCACTTGAATCATCCTCAAATCATCCCCACCCCACTCCACCCCCACCTACTGGTCCATGGAAAAATTGTCTTCCATGAAGTGAGTCTCTGATGCCAAAAACTGTGGGGACTGCTGGGATAGACAATACAAATGAGAAGACATCCAGTAAAATCATAACTGACAAGATTATTAAAAATGACTCCTCATGCTGAAACATGGACATTATCTCCAATGCAGGTACAGAGGCACTGAAAACAGGGACGAAAGGGAAAGCCACACGTGGGCTGAGTCTAGTGGTTACAGGCCTCAAGGTTAATGAGCCAAGGTCCCACTAGCCTGTTAAAGAGTCTTCTGCCTTCTAAGGCTGGGTTAGAAATGAAAAATATCTGACACACGTGCTTTACTTCTACCCTCTTAGCGGATCTATAATTTATGGATCTTTTTTTAAAAATTAATGAGTTAATTTGGGGAGGGGGCTGTGTTGGGTCTTCATTGCTCTGCATGGGCTTTCTCTCATTGCACTGAGTGAGGGCCACTCACTTCCTGAGTAGTGCACAGGCTTCTCACTGCAGTTAGAGAGCACAGGCTCTAAGCCTACGGGCTTTGGTAGCTGTCGCATGTGAGCTCAGTAGTTATGGCGCATGAGTCCAGTTGCCCTGTGGCATGTGGGGTCTTCCCAGACCAGGGATCAAACCCATGTCCCCTACATTGGCAGAAGACTCTCAACTATGGACCACAAAGGAAGCCCAAATTATGGATCTTAACAAAACTTTAGAATACTTTTCAACGTCGTAATCCCTCCAGCCACTAATGATCAATTTGAATTGGCAAAAATAAAGCCAAATTGTCACCCCTTGCCTAAATCAATGTCCCATAAACAACCTTTGATGAAAGGCGCCAGAAAAATCCTAAGATACAGACAGCCTGAGAAAGTATAAATGAAAAGAAAAGTTACCTCTTGCAACTTGGTCAATGGTTGCAAAGCATGCTGGGCAATTCTCATAATTCCAAGCCACTAAGCAAAATCCAAAAAGACATCTACAAAGTTTTCTCCCCAGACTCTCTAAAAGATAAATAACACCAATATTGTATCCTAAAAAAACTTCAGACTTTGAGGAGAAACCAGAGTGAATTATCACAACCTTCATATTCTCCTAAAGTTGTTTCTAACCCACTGGAAATAAACTGATGACAGGCTTTAGCCTCTCTTTCTTGGTGAAAGCCTTCTCCCTTGGCCCAACAGTTTTCTCACACATATGTTTATCTCATTCACAGAGTTCTGATTTTTAAATGGCAGCTGAGTCATATTTTGCTTCTAATAGATTCATCTGTCAGGAAGGCAACACTTTTCAAAAGGGACCATGAACCAATTGCATTTGAAAAAATATATTAAAACTTAACAATAATGTCTCCTATAAGTAATGACTAAATTTGTGCCAATCCGCAAGAGTCTAACTTTGTGCTTAAAGTATGGATCTGTAAATTTGTAGCATTAGAGTCACTGAGTGTGCATTAAAAATGAGGAGTAACAGGTCTACAGGAACCCCACTGAATCAGAATCTGCAAAGATCTCAGGAGATTTCTAATACATGTGAAAACTTGGAAAGTACTATTAGTTAAGTGCTTTGGTGGCTCAAATGTTAAAGAATCTGCCTGCAATGCAAAAGACCCAAGCTTGATCCTTGAGTTGGGAAGATCCTCTGGAGAAGGGAATGGCTACCCACTCCAGTATTCTTGCCTGGAGAATTCCATGGATAGGGCAGCCTGGCAGGCTACAGTCTATGGGCTCACAAATAGTCTAACATGACTGAGCGACTAACACTTTCACTTTCAACTAATAGAACAGAGACCATTTTGACTCATACATGTAACCCTTCTTCTCCAAGGCTTACTGACTTTTGTGTAGCACACTTCTGCTGACTGGTGTGTTAACAAATTGCCTGGCCACGGAAGACTTAAAACATTCAAATTTGAAAGGAAAAAATGCAGCATACAATGAGAGTTGGGAACAAAAGAAAAAAAATAAGAGTAAGAGAAGAGAAAGCTATGACCATACAGCAAGGCTTAAACATGAGTAAGTAAAAAGTTTACTTCAGTGGTCTGAAAAGTTGGAAATGATATAAGTGGAAATGACTCATCTCTATGCTATTCTCTGGGGACATAAAGGCAAAGAAGATGTGACTCTTGCCTTCAAGACACATGGAGCTTTTGCAATATGGTCATGTTCAAGGTAATCTAGGAAGGCTGTAAGGCAATGATTCAGTCTTCCTGGTGTGTGAGAAAGAGATGGATCTGCCATCTTTAAACCAAACATGGACAATACTTGCTACACTCCAGTGTGGAAGAGTAATGCAGTCAATATATGATCTCAAAAACTTCTCTTCAAGCAAAGTACTTTCTGTCCCCTTCTCTTCTTAAAAAAAAAAAAAAAAAAATCCCAAACAAAGGAAACAAGAAACAGAAACTTAGTTTTCAATGAAACTAAAAGATATCTGAAAGTCCAAACAATTGGATATAAGGAGTGAAAGCTGATAATGTATATATCAGCCAGGGTTCCAGCAGAACCTGGAACTATTTGTGTGATCAAATAGATCACACAAAGGGTTACTGAGTTTTTTAAGGAATAATTTACAAAGGGGTATGCCAGGTTAAGGGAAGACCACAAGATGCAGTACCAGGGCTAACAAGAAAAGAGAACTGTTTTCTACTCCAGTTCAAAGAAGGAAGGTGAGGGAACAGTTTCTAGAATCCCAAGAGAGAGCTATATGGAGGTAACTGTCTGGCAGGAACTTTAATCTTACATAGAGAGATGACAAGGTTTAAGGCAGGAAAACAGGTGGAAAAAAAATGGCCCAGCCCCATTGTCCTCTTCCCTTTCTGTCTTTGCATAGGTGCAGGGAGCGAGCTCCGCCTCTGGCAAAGGTCATGAGGAAGGAGGCTTGGCATACGCAAAGGCGGGATCAAGCCTCAGGAGTCTCCCTGGAAATTCTCGAGCAATCTACCCCCAAAACCAGAGTCTGCCTACTTTCTGCTTTGTGCTTTCACCTACACCTCTGACTTTACGGGGGGCTGTCCCCCACTACCTCTCTGAAAAAAGAGTTAGCTTATAGCTCCAGTTAATAATTCCTGGGTGTGACAGTGTTTCAACCTACAAACTCCCTTGGAAGTCCTCTAGCCTGCCTGAATAGGTTTTTCCGGCCACATGTGATTGCTCAGAGCCTCCAGACTGTGAGAGGCATGAGATGTTCTAAACTGTCTAAATACAGATTCCTTTGAGCAGTCAAAAGATTGATTAGAAATTGTATTGGTGAAGGGATTTTCACTTGTTGGGCCAATGTTTGCTGCTAAGTCTCCATATCCCTTACCTGCTGTGTCCCTGGCAGTGTATTG
>NW_011495018.1:19628442-19630469 GCF_000754665.1 Bison bison bison
AATTTCCTCACTGAGCTATCCTTATTTCAGCCTCTTTTCTCCACTGAATTTCTTCACTGAGCTATCCTCATTCTATTACTCTTTATATCCTTAATTAACGTTTAATTAAGCAGTTGTTTCCTGATCCTCGCCGACGCCGTCCCCGCTTCGAATACCCTGGATCAGCCGGGGCTGGTCCCCGGCACATAGGCATCTTGTTGGCCAAAACCAACCAGAATCCAGAGTACAGGAGATCTATTGATAAATACTTGAAAAGTTTGACTTCATTGAAAAAAGAGCAATTATCGTAAAATGCTATCACTTTATCGTTAGCATTTATCATACCCCTCAGAACACTACAAGAAAATCAAACTACAAATCAACAGCCCCAACATGGAGGCAAAATTCTTAAACTATTAGTAAATCAAGTCTAGCACTTTACGAAAATGATGAAACATCATGGCCAAATAAGTTTTATCCTGAGAATGCAAGTTTGGTTCAACATACAAAAATCAATCGATATACTTAACCATGTGTGCTAAGTCCCTCAGTCCTGTATGACTTTGCAACCCCATGGACTACAGCCCACAAGGCTCCTCTGTCTATGGGATTTTCTTGGCAAAAATACTGGAGTGGTTTGCCATTTCCTCTTCCAGGGGGTCTTCCTGACTCAGGGATCAAAACTGCATCTCCTGCATTTCCAGCACTGGCAGGCAGATTCATTACCACTGAGCCACCTGGGAAGTCCAAGCCAAAAGTGTAAAAAAGGAAGAAAAAAATTGATCATCTCAATAGGTGCAGAAAAAAGCATTTGACAAACTTCTAAATATATTCATGATAACAACTCTAGGCAAACTAGGAATAATAGACACTTCTTCAACTCAATATAGAATATCTACAAACAAAAAAAAAGAATATCTACAAACCAAAAAAGAATATCTACAAAAACTATAGTGAACATCATGCTTAATGCTCTGATGGATAGAGAGTATTCTTCATTATGTTGGTGGTTACATAATTCTGTGTTTGCCAAAATTAATAGAAATGTTCACCTAGAAAGGGTAACTTTTACTGCATTAAATTAGACCTCAATAAACCTCCCTGTTAAAAAGACATTTTCAGATACCAATAATCAAAAAGTTAAGACATATTATTCTTTATCCCCTTTTCTATTTCTTACATTTATCAAAAATTCAGGTTTTGTACCTCACTCCCAGAAATTCTGATTTAGTACCTCTCTGAGGAGGCCCAGGAATCTGTGTATTCAGCAAAATCTTCAGGCAATTCTGATGAAGGCGGGCCTAAGAGCGTGACTTCTTTCTCTAGTCTTGGGTTTCTAAAAGATGGACAAGCTGACTTCATCCCTGGCTTCTTCTGAGAAGCTCATGAGCTCACGGTGGCTTCTATTCAGGATGACTTCCTTTTAAAAAAAAAAAATCTATTTATTTATCTATTTGGCTGTGCTGGGTCTTAGTTGCGGCATGTGGAATCTAGTTTTCTGACCAGGGATTGAACCCAGGCCCCTGCATTGGGAGTGTGATGTCTCAGTCACTGGACCACCAAAGAAGTTGCCCAAAGGACTTTCAAAACAGTTTACTTTCTATCTCTGACCCTCAGTTTTCTCATCTTCATGATAAAAATAATAAGGGAAGGAGTAGATAAAAAGAATATATGAAAGTGCTTAGTATAGTGTCTGGCATATAATAAATGCTCAAAGAGTACTATTTCTAGTTCATCTTTTTCTTTTCTAAGGTACCTTATGATATTTTATCATTTTTTAATCCTCATGTGACTATACTTTTAATCTATATGCTTATTATCTCTATCCCTGAGTTGTAAATTGCTACTTCTTGGAGTGCACAAGTGATTCGTGTGTGTCTTTAATATGATAGAATGTACATTGTGGTCATTCATCTCCTTGATTAGAAAAATATTAAGGAAACTGCCCATTTATCCATCTGCCCCAGCAACCTGCCTGAAATCCCTTCATTACCAATCAGTTCCTCAAGTGAAGCCAGAGCTCAGGACAAATGTAAAAATACCCATGG
>NW_011495018.1:19630569-19655669 GCF_000754665.1 Bison bison bison
CTCTGTCTTCTCCACCTAATGAAGAAGTCTTTGGTCCTCAATCATCTTAGCGCTTTCTTGCGAAAATGGAGACCTAGATCATGGAAACTTTGAGGTGGTGGGAGGGAGAGATGAGATGAATATATTTAAGGGCAAGAATCCAAAACCTAGATCCAATAAAAGGGAAAAGCAACTTGTAAAGAGAGATTTGGGTACTTGAGAACTAACTGGAGAGAAGAGTTTAATCCAATCAAGGTAGGAAGCCCAGGACCACATGAAGTTCTAAGGGGAGATTGAGGGGGTCATGAGTGGGTGGTGGGTATACTACAAAGCAGGGGTGGGGAAGAAGCTCTAGGAAGGCCACCACATTGCAAAGACCCCCTCCACTTGCCCAATCCCTGAGTAACCACTCAGGTGGCACCGGACCCTCATAGGCTTCATAGTAGCAGCCCCGCATGGACACGCTGAAGCCTGCAGTGGGTCTTCCCATGGCACTTCCCCCATCCAAGGCAAAAAGGTCATCTGCAGGGACATTCAGCAATGTCCATCCCAGCACCACATGACTGGAACCATTTGTTGGAACATCTGATTCCCTCCACAGCCAGTGCTCATGTCAGCTTGAGCCCTTCTTCATGTTCTTTGAGCTCAGAAACCAGACGGTGGAAAAACACAAGGCACTGTATTCTAGCTGAAGAAAACTGAACCCTGGTGTTTTCCAGACAGCTCACCTAGGGCCTTCAGGCTTCTCAGTACCCGCTGGGTCATATAAGCGTCGTTCACCTACCCCACAGGCTGGCCATATGTTCAACCTCCTCCTCACAGCCTCCATGAAGGATGGCAGTGAGCAGAAAGATGAAGTCTTGGTTCAGGCTTTTGCAGGGGCCAGATTGCTGTGTAGAGGAAATGCATATCTTTCTGCTGCTGAAAGTCATCTCTCAATGGGCTTCTACTGGATGCCGGGCTCTGAATCCATGGCCCCTTGGACCCCTGCCAGGGCCTGTACCTTGGCCCACATAGAAGCTGCAGGCCAGCATGGCTGCTCATCACAAAGAAAGGCCAGGGGGGGTTTCTCAAGAGAGTTCACTGTTCATTGTACAATGTAATCCAATTTCCTAGTGTTTATTATATTTACATGTATAAAATATGTCTGTTTAATATTAACACTCTGTGAAGGACATTTGCTTGTTGCTAGGGGATACAAAGCTGAATAAGCATAGTCCCTGCTCATATTTCAGGTAAGCAGGGTTTAGAGAGTCTAATAAATATAATTTATTGACTGCATGGTAGAAATCCTATTATGTCATAATTTTAAATGTTTCATACATATGTGTATGAAAACTGAAAGTCACTCAGTTGTGTCCGACTCTTTGTGACCCCATGGACTGTAGCCTGCCGGGCTCCTCTGTCCATGGAATTCTCTAGGCAAGAATACTGGAGTGGGTAGTAAGCATATATGTAATACATATATTTGTGTTTTGGAGATAGCAATGACATTTTTTTCTAATAATAAGAATAACAGAGGAGTGGTTAAAAGTGTAGGATTTAAAGTCAAACTGGCTTTGACCTTGGGCAAATTATTTATTTATTTTTAAAAAGTCAAGCAATTTCCAAAAGGCACAGAGCAGGAAATCAGAAGGTCCTATTAGCCCATCAGTCAGAAGCAAGACAGTTAATATTTTGCTGAATACAATTCAAGAGTGTTTCATATGCTCCTCACCCACTTACATATGCTCATGTACTCTGCTTTTACAAAAATGACATCATATTCTACTTACTGTTCATATCCTATATTTTCTCCCAGATATGGAGTAGACATCTTTATGAGTCAGTATCTGGAGAACCTACTGTCCTTTTAATGGCTTCAAAGTATTTCACACTCTGCAAATCATGATATTGTCTCCTCTATTCATTTTATTTCTGTTTCTAGTAGAATTAGCTTGTCTGGAAAAAAATACTACCAGGTAATAGCTATGACAATGAACATTTTTTTCTGACTTTAATGAGAGTTTTACCACTGAGCATGAGGTTAGCCATAGATTATAAATACATGGTAAAAGTTATGAGCATATCTATTTATTTATATTTTATTGAGAGGTTTTGTATTGGGCATGAGTGTTAATTTTTATCAAATGCTTTTCAGCATCTATCAAGATGATCAACCACATTGTTTTTTTTCCCCTTGCTATTAATAAATGAAATCATATAGATTTCATAATATTTAAAAATTAATGTGGTCCTAAAATGAACCTTACTTTGTCATGATTTTTCTCTTAACATACTGCTGGATTCTGTTTGCTATGATGTTTACAGATAGCCAAATCCCAAGTAAAATGCCTTAATAAAATACTTATATATACATATATAAAAATTTTTTGTGTGCTCTTTGCATGTGTATTAGAGTTAATACTTTTTCTTATAAAAGTAATGGGAAATATTTTATTCTATCTTTATGCTTAAAATGCTAGGTAGATGTGTTCCCTGAAAGTTGAAAGTATTTACAAGGAAAATTATTCTCAATTTTCAACTCCAGATACTACTGCAAATGTGTTATTTAAGTGTTCTATCTCTCCTAGGGTATTCTTTGTCCATTTATATCTTTTCCCTTTTGAGGATAATATAATCACAATTATTTGGTGGAGTCAGCAACCTTTCCTCCACATGGCCACCTTGGTCTAGTAATGTTTCTCATTGTCTTTGAAAATGGCTTTTCCCACCCCTCCTCCTACTAGCAGGAACCTCCGGGTTAAGGAATCTTTCCCCCTACAACAGGAGAGGAAAACCATGTGGTTATTGAGAAGCTGGATCAAAAACCAAAACAGAGCAAAGTGCGTGATGAGGTGTGACTTTGACTTGTGTCCTCCATCCCCAATATTACTGGATTGTTTATTTATTTATTTATTTATTTTTTAGTTTATTTATTTGGCTGTGCCAGGTGTTAGTTTTTCATACTGTTCATGGGGCTTCAAAATCACTGCAGATGGTGACTGCAGCCATGAAGTTAAAAGATGCTTGCTCCTTGGAATAAAAGTCATGACCAACCTAGACGGCGTATTAAAAAGCAGAGATATTACTTTGCCAACAAAGGTCTGTCTAGTCAAAGCTATGTTTTTTCCAGTAGTCGTGTATGGATGTGAGTAGTGGACTAGAAAGAAAGCTGAGTGCTGAAGAATTGATGCTTTTGAACTGTGGTGTTGGAGAAGACTCTTGAGAGTCCCTTGGACTGCAAGGAGATCCAGCCAGTCCATCCTAAAGGAAATCAGTCCTGAGTGTTCATTGGAAGGACTGATGTTGAAACAGAAATTCTAATACTTTGGCCACCTGATGTGAAGAACTGACTCATTGGAAAAGATCCCAATGCTAGGAAAGATTGAAAGCGAGAGGAGAAGGGGACGACAGATGATGAGATGGTTGGATGGCATCACCGACTCAATAGACATGAGTTTGAGTAAACTCCGGGAGTTGGTGATGGACCAGGAGGCCTGGTGTGCTGCAGTCCATGGGGTCCCAAAGAGTCGGACATGACTGAGTGACTGAACTGAACTGAGGTGTTAGCTTTAGCATGTGAGATCTTTAGTTGCCTCATGGGAACTCTCAGTTGCAGCATGAGGGATCTAGTTCTCTGACCAGGGATCGAACCCAGACCCCTTACATTGGGAATGCAGATTCTTAGCCACTGGACCACCAGAGAAGTCCCTCCAGTACTGCTGTTTTTACAGAAGAAAGAAGACTGGACACTGCCAGCCTCCACTGACCTCCCCAGGCCTCCAACCCTCCATCCTCTAACCCTAGAGATCTCTTTTTATCTCATTGAACGCCCACCTCATGAGGATATACCTACGACCTCTATTCTGCAGAGGGAACTGAACATGGGCGATTTCTTAACCAAGCTGAGCTCACATGGGTGGCAAGCAGGGCAGATGCAGGATTAGAACCCAATGTTGTCTGCCTCTGAAGCCTGTGGGCCTTCCCCTGTTCTCACCAGCACATTTTGGGTCTGAGCTCTAGTGGTCCTTGAAGCTGTATTGCATTCTGTGCCTTCCACGGAGTTGGTAGTAAGTTACTCCCACTTATGGCAGTAAGTGACACAGTTAAGTTTCTATTACTTGCAACCAAAAAGGATCCAACTAATAAACTAATAAAGCCGCTAACATATATTCATCCAGCCCTGCTGCTGCTGCTGCTAAGTCGTTTCAGTCGTGTCCAACTCTGTGCGACCCCATAGATGGCAGCCCATTGCAAATTGACTTAATGGTACACTCTGCTCCCTCCTTAGAGCCTGCTGAGCACAGAGACTCCCATAAAAACACAAAAAAGAATATTGAGTTTCAGGTAGATCTGTAATCATTAGATTGATTCTGGGTTCTAACTATAAATCATAGGAAAACTAATTTTAAATGTGCAACATAATTAACATCAATAAATATGATACGTAAATGGAAAAAAAAATGAAAAACTAGAAGGATTGAATCTTAGCATTGTACACAGACTATTTTGCCAATTCTGGTTAATTTGATTACCTCTTTGGATTTTAGTTTCCACAACTGTAATATAAATCACTGAACTTACTTGGTATGCAAGGTATTTGAATCCTTAAAGATTAAGAGGTGCTGCGTTGTCGTTGTTGTTGTCCTTGTTTAGTCACTAAGTCATGTCCAGGTCTTTCTCGACCCCTTAGACTATAGCTCACCAAGTTCCTCTGTCCATGAGATTCTCCAGGCAAGACTCCTGGAGCGGGTTGCCATTTCCTTCTCCAGGAGATCTCCCCGACCCAGGAATCAAACCCACATCTCCTGTGTCTCCTGCATTGGCAGGCGGATTCTTTACTGCTGAGCCACCAGGATAGCGCAAGAAGGGCTGAATGCAACCAAAAATGAAGAAAAGGAAACTTTCCTAGAGACAAAGAGACCCCAAATATCAGATTCCTCTAATGACAGTAAGAACATGAAAAGAAATCTATTACCATCATTCTTGGATGAGAAATCTAGCCTTTAGCAAGTTTCTTGGCCAAGTTGGTCTCTGGAAGGGCACACATCATAACTTGAACAGTCTGTGAGTTCCACGGTGTAAAAGAACCTAAAAGCTCCCTTTCTTTTTTTAATTCACCTAGATTTGTCTAGATATCATCTTCTAAGTGTGAAACATCTTGTAAGTGTGAGATTTTTCTAGGGTTTCTCTTGGGCTATACAGGTATTTTCATGTTTTGAGTTTTCCAACTTTGTTTAGGAAGGAAAATTCATCATCCAGAGGCATGCTGCATATTTTAATTTTTTTTGCAGTTCTCATTTTGCTTATGTTGCTAACCACTACCATTTCTTTAATGATATCATTTGTGAGAACGGTAATCGCCTTTCAAAGGACAAAATGCCCTATCTTCCCTGATACCATAACAGCAGCTCTAATGAAAGGTATCCACCCTTAAACAGTGGAAGGAGACCCTTCTATACGAGAATCAGTTGGAAGTTATTCAATACCACGGGCTCACTGTTAGCTAGAAATGTCCAAACAAATTATACACCAGTGCTGCTTATTAGCTCTACTCATTAGAAACACGTAAGATCCACTTCAACACTGAACAGCTATTTCTGCTTCTTCTCATCTTCAGGTTTGAAAAAATTACTTCCTTGCAAAACTAGAGCTGAGCTTCAGTCATCACCTAATGTGCTGAAAATTAATTATGCAGCAAAGATTTTTGCTACATCAGGGCTTTCTACAATCCTAAGAAAAAAATGTTGTCTATAACTGTATAAAAGGAAAAGATTGGATGATGAGCTCAGCTTTATTTCACCAATAACTGCAATAAAAAGAAAAAAACAAAAGCGCCTTTTCTTGTAAAACAGTCTCTAGGGACTGATGCTATTCTCTCTATGCCCAGAATAACAAAGGGAAATGTTGCTGGGGAAAATGTGAGGATGTCTTTGCCTTTTTCTGGAAAGAAAGAAAAAATAAGACCCTGACTGAACATAGCTCCGAAGTGCCAAAAAGAAGTTGGAATGTGAGCCTAACCAATTCGTGTGAATTTCAAGGGAAACTAAATGGTGTCGGCGTCCCACCTGCCCTCCTGCCATGGCCCCACCCAATGCCCTTCCCCCACCTTCTGAATGACGGAAAATCCATCCATTCTCTAGCCACCTCTGGGCTTCCTCCTCCAGAAATAACCCAATGATGGAGATCCTTCTGTGGGCCAAGCGCCATCTCCTTTGCCCATGTGACATTTTACTCTTAAGACAATTCTACAATGAAAGTGAAGTTAACTGGCTCCATCCCTTGCCTGAACAACTCACACATGTTAGAAAGGAAAAGCAGGTCCTGACATCCGGCAACTCATAGCTGAGCCTCAATGATATTAGGTATGCTGATGCTTATGGCAAAATTGCATTTCTCTCCTCCTGGTCACAGTCTCACAGAGTATCCACGCAGACAGGTCACCACACACAAAAAAGAGCAAGCATCCTCCTCCCCTCAGCTGAATGAGTGGCCACTACTTCTGTACCAACTATAACTTTATCCTCTCTAGTCTTCTAAGATTATCGATCGATTGTAGAATTGTTCAATCAAGAGAGAATTTACTTCCCTAGTCACTCCCCAGTTTTGCCCATATACACTCCAAATCCTGTCCTAGTTCTAATACTCCCTCATTGAGACACCCGATGCTTCCCTATGGTGTGTGTTTTCCCATCATTGCAATGAGTAACAGTAACTTTCTCAATTACAGGTGTGTTCCTGGGGGCTAAGCCTGTGGTTTCTTATCACTCTACCATAGTATCATTTGTTCCCTGAATTGATCCAAGCCTCTGCTTTTCTCATCTCTAAATTGGGAATGATAAGAATATCTAATTTCCATGTGCATGCATAATAAGTTGCTTTAGTTGTGTCTGACTCTTTGTAACCCCAAGGACTGTAGCCTACCAGACTCCTCTGTCCACAGGATTTTCCAGGCAACAATACTGGAGTCGGTTGCCATGCTCTCCTCATCCAATTCCTGAGGTGCTTCTAAATGGAATAACGTGCTCAATAAACACAAGTCCCTCTTATTATCATTCCCACCATGATAATAATAACTGCTATTTTTATTTCTGTGACACCTTCCTGCCTCCATGACACCGTTCTGACAGCCCAGTTTCAACATGTATGAAGCTCCTGCTATATGAGAACCACTTTTCTCTACTTCTCAGAATTCCTCTCAGCTGAAAACCTCAAACATTTTTAAGACATATTAAGATTTCAGTATTAAAAATTCTTTACATGCTGCCTTGTATATTATTTCTATTTTTATGTTCTTTGTCTTCAATGAGATGGTTTCTGCCTTTAAGGAGCATGTCACATCTGGAAGTTGTAATCCTTTAGCTCTGGGCACATAGTAAATGATCAATAAAACATGTCTTGATTGATTGGGACAAAAGGCCAGTATGGACAGAAGTGTACCACTGAAAGTGTAAAGGGGCTGGCTTTTTACAGCCGCAGGTCTGAGGCCTGGGGACATGTGGAAAAGGCAGTTCAGGTGCCCTTTGCCTTAAGGTTCTCCTCTCTGACCTTCTCTCCTCCCAGGGCTTTTGATTTCCACATCCTCCAGGTTAACAAGATCATGATGTTTTAAGGGTTTGTCTCCTCCTACTTAGGAAATAGTCTTACAAAAAGAGTAACTCTCACAGTATTCCCTTTTCAGTTCAGTTCAGTTCAGTTGCTCAGTCATGTCTGATTCTTTGCGACCCCTTGGACTGCAGCTCGCCAGGCCTCCTTCACCATCACCAGCCCCCAAAGTTTACTTAAACTCGTGTCCATTGAGTCAGTGATGCCATCTATTCCCTTTTAGACACTTCTATTTTTTACCCTCCTTTTCTTTCCCACTCAATCACCAAACATTTTTTTCTTGCCTCCAGACAAATAAATTTGTATTAGTAATAATCATCAATTTTTACAAACAATTTTCAGTTTTTTTAATGTTAGGGTTGCCTATATAATAAATAGGAATTTAACTTATAATCTCAGATATGCAGATGACACCACCCTTATGACAGAAAGCGAAAAAAAAACTAAAGAGCCTCTTGATGAAAGTGCAAGAGAGTGAAAAAGTTGGCTTAAAACTCAATATTCAGAAAACTAAGATGTGGCATCCAGTGCCATCACTTCAGGGCAAATAGATGGGGAAACAATGGAAACTGTGAGATACTTTGCTTTCTTGGGGTCCAAAATCATTGCAGATGATGACTGCAGCCATGAAATTAAAAGATGCTAATTAAAAGAAATAAAACAGAAGAAAAGCTATGACCAACCTAGACAGCACTAAAAAGCAGCAACATTACTTTGCCAACAAAGGTCCGTCTAGTCAAAGCTATGATTTTTCCAATAGTCATGTATAGATGTAAGAGTTGGGCCATAAAGAAAACTGAGCGCCGAAGAATTGATGCATTTGAACTGGGTTGTTGGAGAAGACTCTTGAGAGTCCCTTGGACTACAAGGAGATCCAACCAGTGCATCCTAAAGAAAATCAGTCCTGAATATTCACTGGAAGGACTGATGCTGAAGCTGAAATTCCAATACTTTGGCCACCTGATGTGAAGAACAGACTCATTTGAAAAGACCTCAATTCTGGGGAAGATTGAAGGCAGGAGGAGAAAGGGACGACAGAGGGTGAGATGGTTGGATGGTATCACTGTCTTGATGGACATGAGTTTGAGTAAGGTCCAGAAGTTGGTGATGGACAGGGAATCCTGGTGTGCTACAGTCCATGGGGTCGCAAAGAGTCAGACACCGCTGAGCGACTGAACTGAACTGAACTGATGGGGCTTCCCTGGCAGCTCAGCAGTAAAGAATCTGCCTGCAATGCAGGAACCACAAGGAGATGCAAGTTCAATCCCTGGGTCAGGAAGATCCCCTGGAGGAAGGCATGGCAACCCACTCTAGTATTCTTGCCTGGAGAATCCCATGGACAGAGGAGTCTGGCATGCTACAGTCTCTGGAGTCGAAAAGAGCTGGACACAACTGAAGTGACTTAGCATGCATGCATATATATGTATACATATATATATTCTCTTCTTTTTGGTTGCCCTAGGTCTTCAGTGCTTTGTGTGGACTTTGTCTAGTTGCCGTGAGCGGGGGCTAGTCTTCCTTGCGCTTCATGGCCTTCTCATCGTGGTGGCTTCTTTTATTGCAGACATGGGCTCTAGAGCGCAGTGAGCTCAATAGCTGTGGTGCACGGGCTCGGTTGCTCCAAGGTATATGGAATCTTTCCAGAACAAGGATCGAACTTGTGTCCCTTGATTGGCAGGAAGATTCTTAACCACTGGACTACCTATATACATTCTTTTTTTCATATTCTTTTCCATTTTGGTTTATCCCAGGATATTGAATATAGTTCCCTGTGTTATACAGTAGGACCTTGTTGTTTTTCTATCCTATCTATAATAGTTTGCACCTGCTAATCCCAAACTCCCAATCCATCCATCCTCCATCTTGTCATCCCATCAGCAACTGCAAGTCTGGTCTCTATGAGTCTGTTTCTGCTTTGTACATAAGCTCATTTGCGTCATAGTTTAGATGCCACATAGAAGCGATATCACGTGGTATTTGTCTTTCTCCATCTGACTTACTTCACTTAGTAGGATAATGTCTAGGTCTATCCGTGGTGCTGCAAATGGCATTATTTCATAGTATAGGAATGTTTTTCTCAAAAAAATTATTTTTTATTGGGATATAGCCAATTAACAAACAATGCTGTGATAATTTTAAGTGATTCAGCCATACATGTACCCATCCTCCCCCAAATTCCCCTCCTATCTAGGCTGCCACATAACATTGAGCAGAGTTCCACGTACTAGGACAGTAGGTGAATAGGAATGTTTACTTTGTTATATGCAGCAAGGACTCATTTGATATCCTGAGATCGCTGCATTAGATTTTCAGTGTTTCTTAGAAGGTGGGGTAGAGAAATTCCTTTTCTCAATAATAATTACATCATTTTCTTTGAAAATTATTTGACTTCTGTTACTAAGGAAATAATTATTTTCTTTAAAATGTAATGTCGCTCCCCAGTCACATCTCAACTGACGGTTGATAAACCATCTTGATTAGAGGGTGCTGATGTGCGTTCTAGCCGGGCAAAGATATTCAACTGTGCTTCTATCCTGACTCAAGTCAAACGACCAAGCCATGCTCCACGTGGCTTGGCTACACAGATCCGCACCGTGCCTACTGCAAGGACAACTTCTCCCCTATTCTAAACTGTCTGCATTTCTTCCTCTCTCAGTTCCAGGAATCGGAGCCTGGGCAGATCACGGCATGTCCTGTAGCTATTTACATGCATGCCTTCCACCAATATCTATGTATCTGAGATAGTTTCAATGTATTAGTTTAGATGAGAAAAGCAAGATCCATTTAATATATATATAGTATGTTCCCACTTGTGTAACCTCTCACAACCAAAATTCCTACATATGTGTCTAAATGTTTATGCATGATTGTGAAACATGATGAATATATAATAAATTGTATTGGTTACTTCCAAGGACAATGGATGTGAAAGGGGGAGGGGAAATGGGCAGAGAGTACTATACTTTATTTATATATTTTGGGATGTTTTTTATGTATTATAATAGAGCACACGATTTTTTCGAAAAAGAATAAAACATGTAAATGCACAAAGACATCTCTTAGTTTTTTTCTGACTCTTGAAGTTGTACTTGCAGTGCTCAAAAACTCCTTCTGGCAAGAGTAAGAACTAGAAACCTCAGAAAGCATCTGGGTCTTGAAGTTACAACATATGGGTATAAGGAAGTTTAGAATAAACAGAATAGATTGCTGGGTGTCTCCAAAGGAAAATTATGCATTGTTTGGCTCATTCCCCTCAGAATTATCTGGTTCTAGTGTTTCGTTGCCTCTGAGCAATTTTACAACTCTGTAAGTTATGGATAACTAATTGCATGTCTATAGAAAAAGATTATTTTGCCCTGCTCTCAGATTTTGTCCTAGTAGAAGGGAAAGTCCCACTCCTCCCTCTACCTGCTTTCCTGATCTAGCAAGCTGTCTGTCTTTGTAATTTTCTTTTCTTTGCGTATTTCTTACATCTTACTAGTTTCCTTATTAGCAATGAGCTAAATATTATCTTTAACACATGTTTATTTTATATATGAAAGAGAGTCATCATGATTTTACATCTTTTTAAAATTAGTCTTTAACATGGCATTGAATCCCATGGTAACCAGGATCAGAGCCAGCTGTGTCACCTACAGTGAGTTCCCTTGCTTCCCTGTCCCCATCCATCCATCTCATCACCCTTTCTTCTATTACATTCTGTCTCTCTCTTGCTCACATCCTTCTGCCCACATACAGATGGCGACATCTGTAATGATGCTCCCTGGTTATTTCTGGGTGCTGGTATTTGAGGAGTTTTGTAGCCTTTTTCCACTTGTCTGCTTTGCTTGAATCTTTTATAACGGACATTTGCCATTTTTATAAATCAATGAAGTATATGTGAGCAAAGTCTGACACTTGTCCAAATTTGTCAAGTGCTTCTTTCTCCATTTTTTATATCTTTGATCTTCAGAGAACCAGAGCGGTGAGAGATGTGAGATATTAGTAGAGGCCAGTTAACTTTACTGGAGTACAGATTAAAAGATGAGCAAAGTTTCTGAAAGCCTGTGGTACATGCACAGTGCCTCTGGCATAGGGTGATCCCAACCCCGAGACATTCCTAAAGCCAGCCCAGCCCCTCTGCCCCTGAGTTCCTGCTGTACTACAGCCCCTGTGAGGCCTTTCCTAGGTGGCCAGTACTTTGCTGGGGCAGGTTTGACTCCCTGTTTCATTCCTAACTGCACCATGAAAACTGGCACATCCATTTTGTAAGCGAATCCATTAAAGGCACTGGAGGGAAAGGCACCCATGTGACAGGTGTGTGCAGCACCTCCAGGTTTTCGAGGGCCATTGTAGATGCTTCTCCCTGCTAGATGCCAGTAGCACACTCTCCTTCTCCACTCCTCGGATGTGACAACCAGAAATCTCTCCAGACTTTGCCAAAGTCCTCTGGGGAGCAGAATTGTCCCCAGTTGAGAATCATTGGTCTTGTGCATTGAGCAGCTATCTAATCAAGCTTTGTGCTAAATTCTAGAATCAGAATGTTGTACATAACATAGCCAGGGGGCCATTCACCTGCGGGTTATCCTCTCACAGATCCCAATCTTTGTAGTTAGAAAAAGTAGGTAGGACTTGGGTTCCACAGGACTCTCTTTGAAGAATACTGTTTTGATGTAGTTCCAAGTAGAGCCACATACTTGATGCTGCTGTCTGGAGAACAATGCCAATGCCACAAAGAAAGAAAAATCCTTTTTGACAACCCTGCAGATCTGCCCTTCAAAGCAGTGTTCATGCATCCTTCTGGGCTCCGCTCAGAGGATTATTATTTGCCAGAGTTCACATGGGTCAAATGCCAATGATACTAAAACTCTTTACTTAATTAGCACATCAGATTAGCCATTCCTCTGCAGCCTAGAGGGCTTCCCAGGTAGATCAGCTGGTAAAGAATCCACCTGCAATACAGGAGCTGCTGCTGCTAAGTCGCTTCAGTCGTGTCCGACTCTGTGTGACCCCATAGACGGCAGGCCACCAGGCTCCCCCGTCCCTGGGATTCTCCAGGCAAGAACACTGGAGTGGGTTGCCATTTCCTTCTCCAGTGCAGGAAAGTGAAAAGTGAAAGTGAAGTCGCTCAGTCATGTCTGACTCTTAGCGACCCCATGGACTGCAGCCCACTAGGCTCCGCTATCCATGGGATTTTCCAGGCAAGAGTGCTGGAGTGGGATGCCATTGCCTTCTTCAGCAATACAGGAGACCGCGGTTCAATTCATGGGTTGGGAAGTTTACCTGGAGAAGGAATAGGCTACTCATTCCAATATTCTTGGGCTTCCCTGGTGACTCAGATGGTAAAAAATCTGCGTGCAATTTGGGAGACCTGGGTTCCATCCCTGAGTTGGGAAGATCCCATGGAGGAGGGCATGGCAACCCACTCCAGTATTCTCGCCTGAGAATCCCCATAGACAGGGGAGCCTGGTGGGCTACAGTCCACAGGGCTGCAAAGAGTCGGACAGGACCGAGCAACTAAGCACAGCACAGCACAGCTGCGGCCTGTAACAATGGCTTTAGTTTACTGAGAAGGCTGGTGGAATTGAAACAAGGTGGGAAGAATCATTTTGGCACAGTTTATCCAATGAGAATGCTTAGTTCTTCTTCAGCTCCGGTACTAGTGCTTAGGGCTAAAGTAAGATCAGAGCCACCAATTCTTCTTAAGATTGATGCCTGAATTCACACAAATTGACAAAGAGCCTGCTGCTGCTGCTGCTGCTAAGTTGCTTCAGTCGTGTCCGACTCTGTGCGACCCCATAGACGGCAACCACCAGGCTCCCCGTCCCTGGGATTCTCCAGGCAAGAACACTGGAGTGGGTTGCCATTTCCTTCTCCAATGCATAAAAGTGAAAAGTGAAAGTGAAGTCGCTCAGTCGTGTCCAATTCTTCGAGACCCCATGGACTGCAGCCTACCAGGCTCCTCCGTCCATGGGATTTTCCAGGCAAGAGTACTGAAGTGGGGTGCCATTGCCTTCTCCAGACAGAGCCTAGGTATTGCTATTTTTCTCCAAAACTCCAGATGTGTTTGTAATGAGAAGCCATGTTTAAAAACAACTGGACTATATGACGGTCTTTTATTTTTATCTAGTGTCATTTTTTCTAGTTCATATTCAGTGCTCGCATTTCATTTAGTTTATGTTTTCAAATTTCTCCATCTCTTCTTTGTTGTTCTTTCTCAAGCCTTTCTCAAGCATACTAGAAAAGCTTTTGTATACATATATATAGTATATAGATTTTTTTAAATTTTATGAATTCTTGACTAGCTAGAAAAACTTTATGACATTTTAATTCCACTTGTTTGACTTAGTATGACTAGAATGCTAGATTTCTAGTTTATATTCACTCAAAACTTTGATATAGTTCCATTTATTTGGGCATCTAGTATTACTGCTCAAAATCTAAAAAATTTATTATCTTAGTGACTTTAAAAAAATTTGAATGAGGCTTGAGACTTCTAATCCAACTGAGAATATAAAAAACTACTATGTTGTTTAAAAAAAACAGGAAGTTAACAAGTAATAGAGTATTAATAGCTAAAGTTCAGATTTTGTTCAAATTTCACAAAATTTTATGCTAGTGTCCATTATTTGTTTCCATACCTTATTCAAGACTCCACAGTGTATTTAATTGCACTGAGAAGCTTTATTTGCATGCAACAAATTCTGGTAAGTTCTCTTTTCATTTTATTCTATTAGAAATATTTTCTAATTTTCCTTGTTATTAGTTCTTAGATATACCCATCACTTAAAAATGGACATTTAACTTCCAAATACATGGGATAAAGTATCTTTAATATTAGTTGCTCATTTTGATACTAATTTCTCATTTAAAAGCTTTCTTCTCTGCAAAAAAAAAAAAAAAACCTACTTTTTAAAATAAACTGTCCTAGATAGCACATGTAAATGATTGCTTACTCTTCTTATATGCATTCATGAAAAAATCATTCTAAAAATTTTTTGCTTGGTTTCCTTTTTTATTATAAATTTTTATTAAAATTTTTCTTCCTTTATTCTTACATCAAGAGCCACAAAGCCTTGGAACATGTAATGGAGCCCAGCAATGATCTCCTATAGAGTCGACCATCTAGGTAAAATTTGTAACATCAGCAAATTCTACATCCTTGGCTGTGCAGTCACCACCAGGGGGGATTGGGCCATGTCCACACAGCTGCTCTCCTTAAAAGCAGCACGATGTCTAGCTGATGCAATAGCCCAGCTCACCACGGCTGAGCTGTTACCATAGGGCCAACCTGCAGTTGGAGATTCCCAAGCTTGGCTGAGCAACAGAACTATCTGGGCATTTTTTAAGATTCAGTTTCCAGGTTCCTCTCAAATGTTTTGAACAGAATCTCTGATCTTGAATTTTTAACTCCTCACAAAGTTATGGAGGTGATTTTGATGATCAGCCAGATTTTTAAATTATTGTATTAAATTTTCAGATTAGAGACTTGGTAATGTCTTGGTGATGCTATACTCTAATATCTTCATTAAGGAAGTTCACTTGTAGTTGAATTAGCAGCTACAATGTCTCTTAACCTGGGCTTCCCTGGTGACTCAGCGATAAAGAATCCACCAGCAATGCAGGAGACATGGACTTGATTCTGGGTCTGGAAGATCCCCTGGAAAAGGAAATGGCAACTCACTCCAGTACTCTTGCTTGAGAAATCCCACAGACAGGGGAGCCTGGTGGGCTACAATTCATAGCATCCCAAAGAATCAGACCCAACTGAGCACACCACACACACACACATCCCTTAACTTAGAGATCCAATATAGTAAAAATGGAAAATTAAAGTACATATAAAATATATCATTATCAAGTGTTTTGTCCTAGGGCAAATACTAGAGAGGTATATGGAAAGATGTTATGCCCTGATTTTTTCTAGAGTATTTCTGAGTTAAACTTTTGTCCTTGTGGTTCGGTAAACAATCAAAACTTACAAAAAATTTCACCTGCTATATATTGATACATACATATAAACCAAATATTGCAGTTTCCCATACATAGCAATAGCACAAAATTCTTCCCAAACCCAACATCCCAAATTTTGACTCCTTCAGTCATTCAGCAGAAATTATGGATACTTTAACTTCTAGTAGATTTCAACAACTAATTAGTTTTCATCATATTTGTGGGAGCAAGTGCTCAAAACTACAGTGTAAGAGGTCATGCATAACTGATGCTGAGTTATGGAATGTCCAATAATATCAGAAAACATTTGAGATTGTAAAGACAATAGTAGTCAGAAGAGGCATCTCAGAGAACAGAGGTGGGTTCTGAAGAATGCTGAGTATTAGCTGAGAAACTGAAGGGGTGTTCCAACCAACTTGATACAAGTTTTCCCATTGCCTGAGTCAGTAGTAGATAGTAAAATAATGACTGTCCTCAATAAGTTGATGCTTAGAAAATAGCAGTAGTCAGGTTCCATCAGTTCAGTTTAGTTCAGTTGCTCAGTCGTGTCCAACTCTTTGCGACCCTACGGACTGCTGTCGGGAGCCGAGTTAGGCATAACTGACAAAATGGAGGCATGGCCCTAAACCCCCTCCCTTTGTTCCACAGGCACGGACCCGGAATGAAGGAGTTAGGCTTTGTGATTCTGACTTGTTTTTTCCTTTCCTTGGCTGAGTTGACTGAAGAGAATATTAAGGTGTTTATTGTTTTTGAGAGGAGCATGAGAAGGCATAAAGCCTTCTGCAGCTGTGCTCAAAGAATAATTCATAATCACTGACATTTGTTCAAGGACTTTTACAAAAAAGTGTTCCAGGGTGAGCACACAGGCCAAAGCTTGAGGCCATGGGAGGGATTGTTATCTGAAGCCCATTTGTGGGGAAAGTGTTTATGGCAAAGGAATTTGCTGAATTTAGGGCTTAGGAATAATTAAAATAGAAGCTAAAGATTTAAGGATTGCTGTAATGTTAGCATATTCTACTATAGCTTATAGAAATTAGGAACTTTAGAGATATTACTAGCTAGAAGCTCTTTCTAAGAAATAGTGAGCTTAGGATACTAGGGGCAAACAGGACTTAGAAAGACAAAAATTAAACTGAGGAATGTGGTATGCAGCCCAGACATTAGCATGAGTTACACTGTATTCACAAGGACACATGAGAAGAAGTAGATAAGAGAATCGCTGAGGAAGGAACTCCTTTTGAGGGGCAACAATGGTTTTTGGAGAAAAATATCTGGGTCAGTGGGAACTAAAAATATCAAACCTCTGACCTAATGCTTTTGTAAAAGTATAAAAGAGAATCATAAGCTTGAAATAAACAGGCAGTCCAAGAAAAATGAGAGGCTGCCTCAGTTTCTCGCCAACACTGCTCACCCCTTCAGGTTGAATCCCTGGCTGCTGGAGCTGGACTCTGGCAGACTGCAGCATGCCAGGCCTCCCTGTCCATAACCAACTCCCAGAGACAAACTCATGTCCATTGAGTTGGTGATGCCATCCAACCATCTCACCCTCTGTTGTCCCCTTCACCTCCCACCTTCAATCTTTCCCAGCATCAGGTCTTTTCAAATGAGTCAGTTCTTTGCATCAGGTGGCCAAAGTACTGGAGGTTCAGCTTCAGCATCAGTCCTTCCAATGAATATTCAGGACTGATTTCCTTTAGGATAGACTGGTTGGATCTCCTCACTGTCCAAGGGACTCTCAGGAGTCTTCTCCAACACCACAGTTCAAAAGCATCAATTCTTCAGTGCTCAGCTTTCTTTACGGTCCAACTCTCACATCCACATATGACTATTGGAAAAACCATAGCTTTGACTATACAGACCTTTGTTGGCAAAGTAATGTCTCTGCTTTTTAATATGCTGTCTAGGTTTGTCATAGCTCTTCTTCTAAGGAGCAAGCGTCTTTTAATTTCATGGCTGCAGTCACCATTTGCAGTGATTTTGGAGCCCCCCAAAAATAAAGTCTGACACTGTTTCCAATGTTTCCCCATCTATTTCCCATGAAGTGAGGGGACCAGATGCCATGATCTTAGTTTTCTAAATGTTGAGCTTTAAGCCAACTTTTTCACTTTCCTCTTTCACTTTCATCAAGAGACTCATTAGTTCTTCTTCACTTTCTGTCATAAGAGTGGTATCATCTGCATATCTGACGTTATTGCTATTTCTCCCAGCAAGCTTAATTCCAGCTTGTGCTTCATCCAATTCAGCATTTCTCATGATGTACTCTGCATATAAGTTAAATAAGCAGGGTGACAGTATATAGCCTTGACGTACTCCTTTCCTGATTTGGAACCAGTGTGTTGTTCCATGTCCAGTTCTAACTATTGCTTCCTGACCTGCATACAGATTCCTCAGGAGGCAGGTCAGGTGGTCTGGTATTCCCATCTCTTTCAGAATCTTCCACAATTTATTGTGATCCACACAGTCAAAGGCTTTGGCATAGTCAATAAAGCAGAAGTAGATGTTTTTCTGGAACTCTCTTGCTTTTTCGATGATTCAACAGATGTTGGCAATTTGATCTCTGGTTCCTCTGCCTTTTCTAAAACCAGCTTGAACATCTGGAAGTTCACAGTTCACATACTGTTGAAGCCTGGCTTGGAGAATTTTGAGCATTACTTTGCTAGCATGTGAGATGAGTGCAATTGTGTGGTAGTTTGAGCATTCTTTGGCATTGCCTTTCTTTGGGATTGGAATGAAAACTGACCTCCAATCCTGTGGCCACTGCTGAATTTTCTAAATTTGCTGGCATATTGAGTGCAGCACTTTCACAGCATCATCTTTCAGGATTTGAAATAGCTCAACTGGAATTCCATCACCTCCAATAGCTTTGTTCGTAGTGATGCTTCCTAAGGCCCACTTGACTTCACATTCCAGGATGTCTGGCTCTAGGTGAGTGATCACACCATCGTGATTATCTGGGTCATGAAGCTCTTTTTTGTATAGTTCTTCTGTGTATTCTTGCCACCTCTTCTTAATATCTTCTGCTTCTGTTAAGTCCATACCATTTCTGTCCTTTATTGTGCCCATCTTTGCATGAAAATTTCCCCTGGTATCTCTGATTTTCTTGAAGAGATCTCTAGTCTTTCCTATTCTATTGTTTTCCTCTATTTCTTTGCACTGATCACTGAGGAAGGCTCTCTTATCTCTCCTTGCTATTCTTTGGAACTCTGCATTCAGATGCTTATATCTTTCCTTTTCTCCTTTGCCTTTCACTTCTCTTCTTTTCACAGCTATTTTTAAGGCCTCCTCATACAACCATTTTGCCTTTTTGCATTTCTTTTTCTTGGGGATGGTCTTGATCACTGCCTCCTGTACAATGTCACAAACCTCCATCCATAGTTCTTCAGGCACTCTGTCTGTCAGATCTAAGCCCTTGAATCTATTTGTCACTTCCACCGTATAATCTGCAGGATTTAAGTTAGGTCATACCTGAAAGGCCTAGTGATTTTCCCTACTATGTAGAATCATTCATTATAGCCAATAACCCCTTCACATTGATGAGTACAACCATTTAACCCAATAACTGATCCTGTTCATCCCAGCTCCACTCCAGCAAGCTCCAGCTTCACCAGCCATATCCTTCTGTCGAACTTTATAACTAGTCATACAGTAAATGGAGTCACAAAGAGTTGGACATGACTGAGTGACTCACACACACACAGAAATAGAGCAACTGTCACACATCTTAGCTTATTGCTGTCCAGTGGAATACACCAAGTTTTTGTGGGATATGAGTTTTAATAGACCAAAGATCACAGAGAATGTTTCTATTAATATTTAGGATCTTGACAAATTTACTGGCAAAATATAACATCTCAAATCACTGGAGTGTGGTATATAATAAAAGCCATGGAGGGAATGCTGACCACCAACACAAAAAGTGATGCTCATTACATACAAAATTAAAATTTAATGTGAAACATATCAGCACACAGATCTCTGTTTATATTATTAGAGAAATAGAAAAGCTTTTACTGTATTACTACCAAAAGTTTGTCTATTTCTCATATGTATTCACAGAATTACTATAAATTTATGTTTGTGCCTAAAATTATTAACCAGAGGTATTCTCCCCTCTTTCCAAGTTTTCCTTTTGAATTTGCTTTGATTTGTTTGAGAATCAAAACAGAAATGATAATTTACACATGAAGTTATTTTTTTAAATAAAATTTATAGGTATCTGAGATTTTCTGGGGTTAGACTTAGTGGGAAAGCACTCACAGCAGCTTTGTTAATAACAGAAAAGTAATCCTCACAGCTTCCCCAGTGGTTCAGATGGCTAAGAAACTGCGAATTCAGGAGGTAAAAGAGATGTGGGTTCAACCCCTGCGTTGGGAAAATTCCTCTGGAGAAGGAACTGGCTACCCACTCCAGTATTCTTGCCTATAGAACACCACAGAGAGAAGAGCTTGATGGGTTACAGTCCATGGGGTTGCAAAGAGTAGGACATGACCGAGCAACTAATACAATCTTCACAAAAAATAATATTACCAGGGATAAATGCCATTTCATGATGATACAGGGTTCAATTTATCAAGAAGCTGTAACAATCATAAAAGTGTATCAAATAATAGAACTTCAAAATGTAAGAAGTAAAACTTATAAAAATAAATCCACAATTATTCTTAGAGATCTTAACACTCCTCCCTCAGGAATTGATAGGTCAAGAAAACAAAAAATCAGTAAGCATGTAGAAAACTTGAACATATAGAACAAACACTACCAACCAGTTCAACTTAATTTATGATTATAGACTATTCCATCCAGCTGCAGCAGGATGCATATTATTTTCAAGTGCACAAGAGACATTCACCTAGGTAGGTAATAATGTAGGTTGTAAAGAGCATATCAGGAAAACTGAATCATATAAAATGCTCTCTATTTTGAAAAATTAAACTAGAAATGAGTAACAAAAAAATACCTGGAAAATCCCCAAATCATTGACAATTAAATAATATACTTCTTCTTAACTTTTGGTCAAAGCAGAAATCACCAGGAAAATTAGGAATTATTTTTAACTGAGTAAAAGTCAAAACATAATATATCAAAACTTACAGACTAGAGCTCACTCAGTGCTCAAAGGTAAACTTACTAGCATAACTGCTTATGTTTGAAAAAGAAGAAGGTTCTAAAATCAATAATGTAAAATTCCACCTTAGGAAACTAGAAAAAGAACAAATTAAAGTCTAATAAACAGAAGTAGAAAAATAATAAAGACAAAGGTAGAGACTAAGTAAAATTGAAAGTAGAAAAACAACAGAGAAAATTAATGATACCAAAAAAGTCAATAAAATTGATAAACATCTGGCCAAATTTATCAGGGGAAAAAAGAAGATAGAAACTAGAAAACTCACTCAAGAAGAAATAGAAAGAATAAACAGACCCATATCTTTTAAAGAAATGGAATATGTAGTTTATAAAACTTTCTAAGAAAGAAAACACCAGCCTCAGTTGACGTTATGGAAAATTCCACCAAACATCTAAAGAAGAAATCAACTCAATTAAAATTCTTCCGTAAGACAGGAAAGAATACTTGTACCTCATTTTATGAGGCCAGCATAACACTGACACATTGATAAACACATTACAAGAAAATAAAACTAGAGACTAGATGCAAAAATCCTTAACAGAATTTTAGCAACATGAATCTAGCAATATATTATTAGGATAATATATCATAACTATGTGTAATTCTATCTCATGAATGCAACATTGACTTAACATTCAAAAATCAACTGATGGAAGTCAAAATTTTAACAGATCAAAAAATAGATAATCTTAGCCAATGAAGCAAAGGTATTTGACAAAATTCAAGTCATTCCTGATAAAACTCAGTCAACTAGAAATTGAAAGGAATTTTCCAAATGAATAATCAGTATCTACCAAAAATAAGAATAAGAAAAAGCAAACAAATAAAAATTCTAGTAGGCAATGAAAAAAAGACCAACTTATTTTGCCTAAGATCAAGAAAATTGCAGGGTTTTTTCAATCAAGAGGCCAGAAAAAGAGTTTTAAGGCATAAATTGAAAAGAAAGAAGTAAAATTGTCTTTATTTGCATATTGCATGATTATATTTAGAAATTCTAAGGAATTTTCCAAAAAGTTACTAGGACTAATAAGTGACTTTAGCAATATCAACATGCAAATATCTACCACCCGCCAGAGAAACCTCTTCTCTTTTAAAGGGTCATGTGATTAAATTAGGCTCACCTGGATAATCGTTTTTTAAGATAAATTATTCCACACAGTGTAACATATTCCCAGGAGTGAGATCTCATCAAATTCAGATGAAACTACATACTTTCATAACTTCATAGCTGCAGCTGTCATTCACAAATATAATTTCTTCTCTGGCTTCTACTGAGATGACAGAGGAACAGTGTTTTAAAGTGCCCTAGATGTTTTTTGGTTTGATTTAGAATATGTATAATCTCTTGGAAGGGTCTTTTGTGTAGCTAAATACTCTGATCTCTTGATCTTTCTGAGGTTACAGCAAAAGTTTATATAACTACTGGGCACGCATGCTCAGGCATGTCTGACTCTTTGCAACCCTCTGGACTGTAGCCTGTCAGGCTCCTCTGTCAATGGGATTTCTCAGGCAAAAATACTGGAGTGGGTTGCCATTTCTTGTTCCTGGTTGTATAACTACGTCCTCAGCCTTTTCTCAATGTCAGCTTTCAGCAGCCATTTTTACACTGCATCATCTTTTGCCACCTTTTGCCACCATTATCAAGTCTTTGTTCCTTTTTGTTTAACAGTTTTTCACTCAATTTCTCTCTCTCCCCTCACATTTTTCTAGAAGCAGCACAAAGAAACTAGGCTGTACCTTCAATATTTTGCTGAAAAATCTTCTCAGCTACATGTCCAAGTTCATCATTTATAAGTTTTGTTTCCCACATAACTCTAGCAGACAATTCTGCAAAATTTTCTGCCACTATATAGCAGGTTGTCCCCTCTGCTAGTTTCCAATGACATGTTTCATTTTCAGTATCTGTCACTATGTCATATTTCTATAAGAAGTCTTTCCAAGATAATCTAGGTTTTTTATATTATGCTCTTTAAAATTCTTCCAACTGTCTGATTTCACATTTTAAGTATTTGTTATGGCAGCACCAACCTCCAGGTTTCAAAACATGTTTTGCTTTGTTACTGCTACCTAAAATGTTACCATGTGGGCTTCCCAGGTAATGCTACTTGTAAAGAACCAGCCTGCCAATGCAGAAGACATAAGAGACAAGGATTCAATCCCTGGGTTGGGAAGATCCCCTGGAGGAGGACAGGGCAACCCACTCCAGTATTCTTGCCTGGAGAAACTCATGGACAGAGGAGCCTGGCAGGCTATAGTCCATGGGGGTCACAAAGAGAATGACACAACTGAAGTGGCTTAGCACGCAAAGAATTGTCACACAAGGAGCTCAGCTCAGAGCTCTGTGATGACCTAGAGGGGTGGGATCAGAGGGGAGGGAGGCTCAAGAGGGAGGGGATATATGTATACATGTTTTTGTACAGCAGAAATCAACACAACCTTGTAAATCAATTATCCTCTAATTAAAATAAAAAAAATATATTTATGCAGTCAAAAAAAATAAAAAGTTACCACAAACACAGCAACATAACACCATGCTCCTTTTATGTCTCATTGTTGTTCTTTCAGTTAGAAGCTCAAACAGGCTTAACTGGGTTCTCTGCTGAGGGTTTCATAAAGCCCAAATCAACATGAAGCTGGGCTTCTTTCTAGAAGTCCTGTGGAAGAATCTGCTTCTGAGCTGATTCAGGTCGTTGGAATATACTTGTGTTTGTAGGGCTGAAGGTCCTGATTCCTTGCTGGCTATTAGCCGGAGGTCACTCTAAGCTTCATAAGGCTAACTTCTCATGCAACTCCTCCATCTTCTAACTAGCAAAGGCAAGTCAAGTCCTTCTCATGCTTTAAATCTCTCTAATTTAACCTCCCTGCTGCTCCCAAGACAAAGAAAATGCTCTCTTTTAACAGGCTCATGTGATTAAGTTAGGCCAAGCTGAATGGTCTCCATTTTGCCATATAACATATACAATATAATCATGGGAATGACATTTCAGGTTCACAGGTTCCATGCACACTCAAAGGGGAGGGAATTCACAAGGCTGAGCTCCACTGGGGATCATTCTTAGAATTCAGCCAACCACAAATTTTTGGAGATGAAGTCAATGATCATTTTCTTAATTATACAGGTGGTTTCACAATGGTTAAACCCATTAAACTGTATTCTTCAAATAGATGCAGTTTATTGTTTGTAAATTTTATCTCAATTAAAGTTAAGATGGTTCACCTAATATCATATTTAAGGATGAAATATTTTTAAAATTCCCCCAATGTCAGAAGCAAGAGTCAGATATACTGTATCACTCTGCATATTTAAGATTGTACTAGAAGTTTTAGCTAGGGCAACAAAGCAACAAAAAGACACAAAAAGTACAAAATTGGGGGAAAAAAGAAGTATAAATATAATTTTATGCCAATGGTATGATTGGGTATGAAAAGTCCCCACAGAATCGACAAACATCTTTAGAATTTATAAGCAAATTTAGCAATGTTGCATGACTGGGATAATGGTACCAAAATCTATAGATGTACATTAACAATAAAAATTTGGAAAATAAAATCTTAAAAATAAATTTCATTTACAGTAGCATTTTAAAATACCAGATATCTAAGAATAAAGAAATGTACACAATTCTCTACACTGAAAGCAATAAGACATTAAAAAGAGAATTTAAAGACTTAGAGAAGACATAATATTTTCATGAAATATATTTAATTCCAATCAAAATCTCAAGTTTTCTTTTTTGGAAATTGGCAAGTTTATTATAAAGTTTATATTAAAATGCATGAAGTCCAAGATAACCTAGATAATTTTGAAGAGAAAATTTGGAGAACTTACCATATCTAATTGCAAGACTTATTAAAATTGCCCTTATATTAATGTACTATTATTGCAGGGCTAGAGAAATGAACCAATGGAGTAAAATAGAAAATACAGAAACATATCACACATACACAGTCACTTGATTTACACTAAAGACATAATTTCAATTTAATGGGAGAATGATTAGTTTTTCTGTAATGAATAGCACTTGAGCAGTTAGATATTCAAATTAAAAAAAAAAAAAAACTTTAACCTTAATCCCTATGTATGTGATATCCAAGAATAGTCCTAAGGGGAAAAGTAAAATGCATAGAACTTGTAGAAAAGAAATGGAAGAAATCTTTATCACCTTGGAATAGGGAAGGATTTCTTAAACACAAGAAAATTGAACTTCAACAAATTAGAAACTTTTATTCATCAAGAGTAAGAGGATTAAAAGCAAACCATAGCTTGGAAGAAGAAATTTTCAATACATGGACCTGACAATCCAAAGAGGAAAAGACAAGCAACCCAGAATTAAATAGGTAGAAGTTATGAAAAAACAGTTCACAAAGTTCAGTTCAGTTCAGTTGCTCAGTCATGTCTGACTCTTTGCGACCCTATGGACTGCAGCACATCAGGCTTCCCTGTCCATCACCAACTCCTGGAGTTTACTCAGACTCT
>NW_011495018.1:19655769-19656792 GCF_000754665.1 Bison bison bison
CATGTCCATTGAGTCAGTGATGCCATCCAACCATCTCATCCTCTGTCATCCCCTTCTCCTCCCACCTTCAATCTTTCCCAGCATCAGGGTCTTTTCTAATGGGTCTGTTCTTCGCATCAGGTGGCCAAAGTATTGGAGTTTCAGCTTTAGCATCAGTCCTTCCAATGAATATTCAGGACTGATTTCCTTTAGGATGGACTGGTTGGATCTCCTTGCAGTCCAAGGGACTCTCAAGAGTCTTCCCCAACATCACAAAAGCATCAGTTTTTTCACACTCATCATTCTTTATAGTCCAGCTCTCATATCCATATATGACTACTGGAAAAACAACAGCTTTGACTAGATGGACCTTTGTTGGCAACGTAATGTCTCTGCTTTTTAATATGCTGTCTAGGTTGGTCATAGCTTTTCTTCCAAGGAGCAAGCATCTTTTAATTTCATGGCTGCAGTCACCATCTGCAATGATTTTAGGGCCCCAAAAAACATTAACTGTTTCTATTGTTTCCCCATCTATTTGCCATGAAGTGATGGGACTGGATGCCATGGTCTTCATTTTCTGAATGTTGAGTTTTAAGCCAACTTTTTCACTCATCAAGAGGCTTTTTAGTTTCACTTTCTGCCATAAGAGTGGTGTCATCTGCCTATCTGAGATTATTGATATTTCTCCCAGCAATTTTGACTCCAGCTTGTGCCTCATCCAGCCTGGCATTTTGCATGATGTACTCTGCATATAGGTTAAATAAGCAGGGTGACAGTATACACCCTTAACATACTCCTTTCCCAATTTGGAACCAGTCTGTTGTTCCATGTCCAGTTCTCACTGTTGCTTCTTGACCTGCATACAGATTCCTCAGGAGGCAGGTCAGGTGGTCTCATATTCCCATCTCTTTCAGAATTTTCCACAGTTTGTTGTGAGCCACACAGTCAAAGGCTTTGGCATAGTCAATAAAGCAGAAGTAGATGTTTTTCTGGAACTCTCTTGCTGTTTTGATGATCCAGCAGATGCTGGCAATTTGATCTCTG
>NW_011495018.1:19656892-19660616 GCF_000754665.1 Bison bison bison
TCACAGTTCACAAACTGTTGAAGCCTGGCTTGGAGAATTTTGAGCATTACTTTGCTAGCATGTGAGATGAGTGCAATTGTGCGGTAGTTTGAGCATTCTCTGGCATTGCCTTTCTTTCAGTTCACAAAAGGTATCTCTAAATGGCCAATAGACCTAGGAAATGCTGCTCAGCATCAAGGTAAGGCAAATTTAAATCACAATGAGATTGCCGATATAAGCTCTCCAGAATGATTCAAACTGAAAAGACTGAAAATACCAAGTGTTGGGAGAATATGGAACTGGAACTGTCTCATACACTGCTGCAGGACACTGGTACTACCACTTTGGAAAACTGGCACTACGTAAAGTTTAACATATGCTTACTCAGATCCAGCACGATCTTCCTCCAGGGAATCTTCCTGACCCAGGGATGGAAACTGCATCTCCTGCATTGGCAGGTGGATGCTTTACCACTAACACCACGTGGGAATTTTTCTAGGCATTTATCCAAAAGAAAAGAAAATATATGTCCATAAAATACATATATGAAATGTTTATAGCAACTGCATCTGCAACAGGTGAAACTTGACAACAACCCAAATATCTTATCATGAAATGAACAGATAAGCAAACTGCAGCGTATCTATATGGGCCTCCCAGATGGCACAGTGGAAAGAATCTGCCTGCCAGTTCAGAAGACACAAGAGACTTGGGTTTGATCCCTGGGTCAGGAAGATCCCCTGGAGAAAGAAATGACGATCCATTCCAGTATTCTTGCCTGGGAAATCCGATGGAAGAGGAGCCTGGCAGGCTACAGTCCATGAGGTCACAAAGAATCAGACATGACTGAGTGACTAGCACACAGAATATCTATGCAATGGAATAATTCAACCATAATCAAAAAGGAGCAAACAACTGATACATGCAACAACACATATGAAGTTCAGGATAATATGCTGAACAGAAGAAGCCAGCCACATGCCATGTCATTGCATTTTATATCGTTTAAGCACTGGCAAAATAAATTAGCAGTTGTAGATTCAGATCAATGCAGTTTTTCTTAGCCTTTTTTTGCTTTATCGCCCCCTCAATCCCTGTGACTGGACCCTTTTAAGACAGTTTCTCCCCAGAACACTTCCCCCATTACATGTTAATATCACAGGCATACTGCATATCTGTTTATATAATGATGGTCCTTTGGCAGGACACAAACCACTGAAACAGCTATGAGTTTTTTGCTTCCCCCCATCCACAAGAACACTTGGTTGGTATCACCCAACTGAGAACATGTGGACTACTAGTCCTCTCCAGCAAGTTGTTATCTGGGGAGGGGCATGACAGAACCATCTGAGCCCTTGAAATTGTCTATCTGAGTGGTGGTAACACAAACATATACATATTTCCAAATATGTACAGATATACTTATTTGGCCTCTGAAGATTAGTGCAATGTATAATACTTATACTTCAATTAAAAAGTAAAATAATAATAATGGTAACAGGGAGAAGGAACAAGGATCCAGTTTCTCACTGTCTCTCAACTTTGTTTTTTGCTACTCAATTTTCAGGGGCTTCCCTGGTGGCTCAATGGTAAAAGAATCTGCCTGCAAGGCAGGAGACACAGGAGACGTGGTTTGATCCCTGGGTCGAGAAGATCCTGTGGAGGAGGGCTTTGTAACTCATTCCAGTATTCTTGCCAGGAAAGTTCCACAGACAGAGGAGCCTGACGGGCTATGGTCCATGGGGTTGAAAACAGTCGGATATAACTGAAGCGACTGAGCACGCGTGCACTCCATTTTCACACAGACTTCTCCATCGCAGTGGCAGGATGGAGCTGTGAGAATACAAATCTCGAAAACGCTGGCAGTCAGTCCAACAGAAAATATGAATAGGAACTACTCTTTCTTCACAGTTAAAGCAAAAGTTCTGCTCTGATTCTCTTTGGTCCAACCTGGGAAAGATGTCCATTTCCTAAACTTGGATCCAAGAGGAGAGTGATAATCTTTGGTCACACCCTGAGTCTTAGGCTCACTTGTAAGTAGGGAGCCGCATTAACAACATTCAGACCAGATGGAACTAGACTCAGTGGAGGAAAACAAGTGGACCAGAAGGATGATGGATGCTAGACAAAAGAGCTAATATGAAAATTTTAAAAACTTCACCTGCCCTCACCTTGCACTGTCAAAATAGCAGGCTTTCTTAGGGGACCGCATGCAGGTAGGCAAATGAGTCTCTTCCCCGGACCCCACGGCCAGGTGGGAAAGCTCTAATACCAGGCTGAAATGGATTCAAATACTTTATTTGTCCAGCTCCTTGTTCCCTGAGCTCTTAGATACAAAAGTAAAAATATCATTTGGATTAAAAGGATAAACAATCTTCAGAGAAGAGCAAAGAATGTTGAACCAGAGTTAAGTCACACGGATTCTAGCCACTTTCACATAACTAAATCTCAGTTTCATCTCCTGTAGAATCTGCAAAGTGTTCTTTGTGCTGTCTCACAGGGTTATGGTGGAAAGGAACACAGTATGGTTAGAATGGCTTTAGTGGAATTAGGGGAGGATTCTGGGCTTCAAGATCACAGCTGCTCCAAGATCAGGAACTGTCCCTGCTCCCTGGCACTATGGATTAAGCAATCCCATAACACCGTAGCTTGCATTTCCGTATTTAGTAAACAGAACCATTGAACTCATACAGCCTTCTCCTCTCTCTGATTAGATACACAGATGTCAGGTAACATTGGATATTCGCCTACTGAAATGTTAGATCTAGAAAAGGAGAAGTCCACAAGTCAAGAAGTCTGGTAAACCCAGTTCTTTGGTGTTTATGCTCAGATACTGAAATACCAGGAGTTCACATGGAGAAGGTAGATGGGGAACTCCAAGGTCAAAAGATCAAGGTCACACTGAGGAAACCAGAAGGGAAAGAGATACGTGTACCCCAATGTTCATCGCAGCACTGTTTATAATAGCCAGGACATGGAAGCAACCTAGATGTCCATCAGCAGATGAATGGATAAGAAAGCTGTGGTACATATACACAATGGAGTATTACTCAGCCATTAAAAAGAATACATTTGAATCAGTTCTAATGAGGTGGATGAAACTGGAGACTATTATACAGAGTGAAGTAAGCCAGAAGGAAAAACATAAATACAGTATACTAACGTATGTATATGGAATTTAGAAAGATGGTAACGATAACCCTGTATACGAGATAGCAAAAGAGACACTGATGTATAGAACAGTCTTACACTACTGTAAGTTTGTACAGATCATATTCCTAAGATGTGTCTTTGTTTAAGAAAGTCTTGATTACATAAATCATATTTAGAAAAAATATTTAGTTAACAGTTTATATCTGAACACTGTTTATATGTTATGAAAAATGCTTAATTACAAAGGCTGATGTATGTTTTATTTCTGTTTTTTTAAATGACCTACAGTACTTGGTAGGTGTACTAAAATTGTTTGGGGAGTGGGGTTTAGAGACTTCTAATAGATGTATAGTTAATTTGGTAATTCTCTCGCATGAGGTATAAGCTTCCATATGCTGGTTATTTAATAGATTTGCTACATAAGTAAAACATGGTTTACCTAGATAGTTTGATATGTATGGGCATTACTCCTAGTAGTATTTGTTTGTTGTCTTTTGTTGCTTTGCTCCTTCCGTGCAGGCTGAGACCTAATCTCCTGCAAGTACAGTAAAATAATTTACCTATTTTTGCAGACCCTATTCATAGGATAAAA
>NW_011495018.1:19660716-19661901 GCF_000754665.1 Bison bison bison
CTTCAAGATCACAGCTGCTCCAAGATCAGGAACTGTCCCTGCTCCCTGGCACTATGGATTAAGCAATCCCATAACACCGTAGCTTGCATTTCCGTATTTAGTAAACAGAACCATTGAACTCATACAGCCTTCTCCTCTCTCTGATTAGATACACAGATGTCAGGTAACATTGGATATTCGCCTACTGAAATGTTAGATCTAGAAAAGGAGAAGTCCACAAGTCAAGAAGTCTGGTAAACCCAGTTCTTTGGTGTTTATGCTCAGATACTGAAATACCAGGAGTTCACATGGAGAAGGTAGATGGGGAACTCCAAGGTCAAAAGATCAAGGTCATTGCAACCAGCACTAGAATCCATCTCTCCCAATAATGTCCTTCTGATCTTCCCCTCTCATCCTGCATTACTGTGACATGTGGGAAGGGGGTAGAAATTTAGACAGGTAATGGGGAAATTTAACTAAAAGAGTAACTTTCAGTGTTAAATGATGAACCAGTTTGCCAGTGGGCTCTCAGTTAACACAAATATAATTTCTTAGATCATTTGCCAACTGTCCATTTTAAATTAACCCAGAACCCAAAGAGGAATTCAATTACTTGAAAGATAGGTCATACATAGCAAATACTTCTGTAGTTGAAACCCAAAATCTGCCAGACATAGGTGAGATTTTTACAATCATCTCTCCTTTACCTGTAAATACATTTTTATAAGTATCATAAATCACCCTTAAATGTGGGAGGTGGCATAAAAGTAAGATCAATGAATGAACGGCAGCAGGTCAAAGAGGAAAAAGGAACAGCCCTGATCTTGCCTCTTGCTTCCCAAAAGTACAACTGTGCTCCTGTAGGAGACACCCCCGCACTTACAGCCAGACAGAATGATGCTCTGGAAGCTTGAGTCACTGTCTCACACACTCTGAGAGCCTGCCCCTAGGGCCCTAGGGCAGTAATCCACAACCTTCTACAGGAGATGACTGTGGGAGGGTTTATGAAATGAATAAAACCCTGTACCCTAGGATGGATGTGGGCAGGTGGGTTGGAAGATGAAGAGCAGGCAATTTAACTGCAAAGCTTGAGTTTAACATAGAGATGAGTTTTCTCCTTGTACTCTGATTTGTCTTCATTTCCAGCATGGAATCTGCTACAGACGTTTAAGTTGCCATTAGGGACGGGAACTAAAGTGGAGCATG
>NW_011495018.1:19662001-19690855 GCF_000754665.1 Bison bison bison
ATATGCTGCTGCTGCTGCTAAGTCGCTTCAGTCGTGTCCGACTCTGTGCGACCCATAGACGGCAGCCCACCAGGCTCCCCCGTCCCTGATGTGCTAATTCCCACAGCGAATCCAAATATTAACTTTCTAATTGAATTGCAAGTTTTTTAAAACCAGTGAACCAGCTCAAATTGGAACTGAACCTATATATTCTCTAAAACTACTAAATGGAAAAGAGCTACTAAAAGGAAAAAAATAAAAAGAAATTTAAGAAGTCACAGAGGCTTTATATCTTCCCAAAATAAATGAAAGCAACTATTCACACAGACTTTCAGGAAAATGTTCACAGTAGCACTATTTGGAAAAGCCAAAACCTGGAAACAATTCAAATGTCCATCAAATGATGGAACAAAATGTAGTGTATCAATGTGGTGGCTTATTTATTTTAGCAATGAAGAGAAACAAAACACTGACACATGCTACAATATGTATGAGCCTCAAAAACATTATACTAAATGCAAGAAGTCAGATATAAAAGCCCACATATTACATGGTTCCACTAATATGGTTGTCCAAAAACAGCCAAAGCCATAAAGAGAAATTAGCATTGTGGTTACCTAGGGCTGGGGATGGGAACAAATGGGTGACAGGGATCTTTTGGGGTGATGGAAATGTTCTAGAATTGCATTGTGGTGGGATTTGCATAACCCTGTACATTTACTAGAAATCTATTAATTATTCCCTTTTCAAGTCTCATAACCAATGGATATCGTTTCAGATTGCTGATTCCTTCATTTGTTTGCAAATATATATCTAGAAATGCCTTGGTCCATTGGCCTCTGCCCATCAATTCCATGAATACCCATGAATATTCCATTAACAGAAAAGACATATTGGAGAAGCAATATACAACAGTTTTCCAATGGTCATGGCTTTAGTAAAATGCCCATTCCTCATATTACCAAGGTGGACATATAAGTATCTCTCAGGCTCGGTCTCTGTGATTGGTCCAAGGGGTGGCCATAAAATCCAAACCCACCAATTAGAGTCTTGCCCTATGATTTTTGTAATTGGAAACTGGAAGCCTTTTTCTCCAGCCCAAAACTGGAATATGCGAGTTCAGGGCTCCCCAGTGGCGTTTTCACTGCCTCCTAGTCCATTTGCAAAGGAAAGTGGAACAACGCATAGAGAAACTTGGGCTTCCCAGGTGGCTCAGTGGTAAAGAAACTGCCTGCAATGCAGGAGATGCAGAATCTTCTGCACTGTAGGTTCAGTCCCTAAGTAGGGAAGATCCCCTGGAGGAGGAAATGGCAATCAGCTGTAGTCATCTTTCCTGGAAAATCCCATGGACCAAGGAGACTGGTGGGCTGAAGTCCATAAATAATCAGACATGACTGAGCAACTGAGCACACACAGAGAAGTTCAGACATGAAAACCGACGAGCAAGAGACTGCTGCTGCTGCTGCTGCTAAGTCGCTTCAGTCATGTCCGACTCTGTTTGACCCCATAGACGGCAGCCCACCAGGCTCCCCCATCCCTGGGATTCTCCAGGCAAGAACACTGGAGTGGGTTGCCATGTCCTTCTCCTAAGTGCATCCAATTTCAGAAAGCAAAGCAAACTTCATGTCAGCTCCACCCCTGCCTCCTCTGAATTTAGGTTATATTTGCCAATTATTCTGCCTCCACTCCAACCCACCCCCTATTTTGCTTAAGTCAGTTTGACTTAGGATTCTGTTACTAGTAAATAAACCACCAGAGACAGAAAGAGAACTCAAGGTGACCTCTCTTAGGGAAGCTCCTCTGTAATCCTTTCTTACTATTAACATCTCAACCCCAATACATTCAGCTGACGTTTTCTTGTGTTGACCCCATGGCTGAGATCCAGTGCTCACCTACCATACACAACAGCACAGATCAGCAAACATTTTCTACAGAAGTCCAAAAAGTAGATATTTCAGGCTGTGTGGACTATTGGGTCTCCATCACAGATGCTTAACCCTCCCATTACAGTGTGAAAACTCCATGAACAATATAAATGAGTATAGCTGTGTTCCAATAAAACTTTATTTACAAGAAAAAGGTGATGGGTCAAAATTGACCCCCAGGCCATAGTTTGCCAACCCCTGCTCAATAGGATTTTATCTATTTATTCGACCTGAGGTTCCCAGAATTGGATTAATCACAATCCTTAGTTCATAACACACTATCACCATTGACTGATGATAGTCCTTTTTCATTAGAGTTATTGATTGATTTTAATAATGTAATGAAGACTAGTGAACTCAATACACACTCAAGATCTGGAACATTGTTAACAAAACTGACCTAGGTCTGGTGATCAACCCGAGAGGTTGGATTTCTAGGCAGAGGGAACACGTGGGCAGTAGTATGAAGACATGGAACCACATTATTCCTTTCTGAGTGTGGCTTGGCTGAAGTGTACAGTGAAGTATGGAAAACAATAGAAAGTTAACCAGGACAGGAAGTCTAGCCCCAGGTACTAAAATGTTGCCCAAACATTTCTTGATATGTGATAAACATATATAAAATATATTTTTCTCAGACTATTTCTTGAAGAACTACTAAAAAGACCAGCCAAGCCAAAATTATTCTTCCTGGGGAGCCTGAAACTTGAGAACTTGAGTGGGGAGGTATCTTTAAGAAACTTTTAAGTAAGTATCTTTACTTTAAAAAGTAAAGATTTTCAACAGTCCAGTCAGTTCAGCTGCAGAGTAACTCGTCCTCTAATTCTATCAGGCTCTGGCTGTCGGGAGTGCCAGACAAGCTCAGGCACAGGTGAGATCTGAGTAGGGTCACCACCTTGGGCAGCCAGAAGGTGGTGGGAATGGTGTGGAAATGCTGACTCAGGTCGGGTCACCCGCAGACCTGCGGATGTTAGATGAGGGGCAGGAAGCCACAGTTGCCCCCTCTGTGGAGTGAGAAGAGAATGGGGGCATCCTTGTGAACTCTGGCCTCCCTGTGTGTGGTTCTCATTAGTGCAAATCATGCAGCCCAGAATTCTGGGTCTCCCTCTGTGCCAGTGAGATTGCACGTCCCTATCCCTTTAAATAGATGTGACCATGTGGCTCACATTGCCCAGTGGAAGTGAGACTGTGGACGTTACGCATGTCTCTTCCCAAATGAAAACTTCAAGAGCCAGAGTCCAGTTCACCCACCTGTCTTCTCGTTGCTGAGGTGACTGTAGAAGCTCTGTTGAGACAGAGACTGTCAGCCCTAGTCCTTGAGTGACCAAGAGAGCACTCTTCTGACTTACACTAGACTTTAATATAAGCCAGAAATAATTCCTTGTTGCAGTAATCCATGAGCTAGGAGCTTTGCTTTTGTCTATTCAGTTAAGAATAACCTAGACCAGGGTCAATAAACTACACTGGCAGGTGAAAATCAGCTCACGGAGCCTGTTTCTGTAAACAGCCCTACACGGCTCCCCTGGCCCCCCACCCCCACTTCATTTATGTAGTGTCTACAGCTGATTTCACACACTAAGGGCAGGTCCAGTAGCTGTGACAGACACCGAACAGCCCAAAATATTCACTGTTGTGCCCCTTACAGAAAACGTTCACTGACCTCTGACCTAAACAATCCTGACCAAAACACCCTTTCAACTGAACCCCAAGCACAATGATCAATCCGGCGAGCCTGTCCACACTCCCTCACCTCCCCTTTCTTCCTTCCATTCTGTCCTTCTCCCCCACACCCCCACACCATGGGTCCTAGATCTTTCAAGAAAAGATTTCCTATCAGTTGCTCGAATCTTGGTAGGAAACTCATTTGAGGAAGAATGTGAACCTCTTCCAGGAACATTAGGTCATGACTTTAAAACTATAAACTCTGCTAAAGAAAGCGTCCATGAACAGGTAGTGTAATTGCAGCCTGGCGTGCAGCCATTAGGGTGGGATTAGCGAGAGATCTGGAGAAGGCAATGGCACCCCACTCCAGTACTCTTGTCTGGAAAATCCCATGGACAGAGGAGCCTGGTGGGCTACAGTCCATGGGGTCGAGAAGAGTCAGACACGACTGAGCGACTTCACTTTCACTTTTCACTTTCCTGCATTGGAGAAGGAAATGGCAACCCACTCCAGTGTTCTTGCCTGGAGAATCCCAGGGACGGGAGAGCCTGGTGGGCTGCCGTCTAGGGGGTCGCACAGTGTCGGACACAACTGACTCGACTTAGCAGCAGCAGCAGCAAGAGATCTTTAGTGCATGGACTTTGTGGGTTCCATTCCACCCAGAGTCAACGTCTCAGTGATTCCCACAGTGGCAGTCACCGTGGTCACAGTCCACAGACCTGGCCCCCAGTTTGTGCTGCCTGAGGAACCTATGGACAGGCTGGGTCCTGGGTGTCTGGTTCCCTCAGTAATGACAGCTGGGCAGGGTCTGGGGACCTAGCCTGGAGGGCACTGCCAGCTGAGATCTACCTCTTCGACTGGACACAGGCACTGGCAGGAGGACCCAGACTGGGTACTGGACCAGTGCTCCCAGGCAGGGTAACCAGCCCACACAGGTACCCTCATCCTCTTAGCCAAGGCCTGGGCCTTGGAGGATGAAAGTCAAGCCTTGGGACCTTGAACAAGTAAAATGAGGGGTAATTTGTTAAGTGTTGAAAGACACAAGAAGGCATGGAGTCAGAATTTAATTTCTCCCCTTTTCTTTCTTATATAATTCTCAAGGCTATGACTTTTAAGAGTATTACACCTTTAGATAAAAAGTTGCAGAACAGAGAGTAACATTTGTTTTGATGGAGTTTGCAGAAAAATCATAACCTGCCCATGACCTTACCTACACGGATAGCAGCAAGAAGGACGATCTTATACCAAGCAGTTTGCAACAACTAGCCACACCCCTTTTCATCTTTTCTATAGAAAGGCTTTGCTGAAAGCCTTGGAGGCGTTGGGGTTTTTAAGGCATAAGCCACCTGTCTCCTTGCATGTCTCTGCAATAAACTTTTCTCTGCTGCAAGTGCCAAGGTTTTTGTGTTGTTTGGCCTCACTGTGCGTTGAGTACATGGAATGCATTCAGTAACAGTGGAAGGATTGTTTTGAGGAGAAGGTAGGAGTTCCTCCGGAGTTCCCTCAAGTGACATCATGCAGGTGACTGCTTTCTATCTCTGCAAGCCTGAGAAGTCCTAGGAGGAACCTGTAACAGGGATCTTTCAAAATCTCCCTTATCTACCTCCAAAATAGCAACATCTGTTCCCTAACCATTTCATCCACCAAGAACACAGCTAGGACTTCAGAGTAAACCAAAATGGCTTGAGGGCAGCCACAAAATGGACATTTTAAATCCAATATATTAAAATACAAGGAATTTACACTTTCCAGGTGATGCAGTGATAAAAAAATCTGCCTGCCAATGCAGGAGACATGAGAGATGTGGGTTTGATCCCTGGATCAGGAAGATCCCCTGGAATAGGAAATGACAAAATGGCAACCCACTCCACTATTCTTGCCTGGAGAATCCCCACGGACAGAGGAGCCTGGCGGGCTGCAGTCCATGGGGTTGCAAAAAACTGGACACAACTGAGTGACTACTCACACGGACAGAATGGAGTGGTTACACGTGCACACACAAGGAATTTACATCAAGGCAATTGACTCTGAAGTTTACATACAATTCTAACTTGAAGCTTATAAGATTGCATCAAGAATCAACTCACAAAAATTCCCTCACTATCTCCACCCATGCATTTACTATCCATCCATTCATTTATTTATTCCACAACACTCTTGTATTTTCAAATACCACTTAACATTTATAGAACAATGTGTAATCTGACACACCCACATACGTGAGCTGGCTTCTACAGGAAACACCGAGATGAGTGAGACTCTGTCCAGCCCTCAAGGAAATGATAACACTGGGACTGCAGGACTGTCGACTACTGACCCTGACTCAAGGCAGAATGAGCCGAAGTATTTAAAAGGTAGGAGACAGTTCCTATAGGAAAATGCTGGAGGAACAAGTCTGGCTTAAAGATCTGAGCAGAACCTGGCAAGGCAGAACAGAGGCAGCAATTAGGAGGGAGAAAGCAAGCAGAACAATCTGGAAAGGCAAGCCAGGCAGATACAAGATCACAAGGATGCTGGCACATTCCCCACACCTGAACCACAGTACTCAGGAGCTTCCTCCACACCCCTCCACTTCACTCTTCACCTGCAGTCTAACAGACCCTTGAAGATATAAATCTGTTTACTCGTGCCTCTGCTTAAGACCTTTCAGTGATTTTCCGCCACTGTGAGAGTTTTAGACCAGGCCAGAGGGCCTAGGGAGGAGGGGACCCGCTTGTCTGTGGCCTGGCTCATGTCAAGCACTGGTATCTCACTAGACCAGCCATGAGCCTTCTTTTGCAGCCAGTCCTTCACATCCTTGGGCCTTGGGTCCATTTAGAACAAAAATAGATCTCTGTGACCTTCATAAACCTCAAAAGCATGCCTAACAGTATAATGCAGTGCATGTGCTATTAATAACATTTAGGTATCAGCCTCCATGTTTTCCATCTAGAGGACAAAAAATAAAACCGAGCAGGCAATAAGGGCTCAATGAATTCCACATGCTCCAATCTTGGAGATAAGGAAGAGCACCACAATTGAGAAAGATTTCTAACCTAAAGGGTGAAATCGTTTAAGCCTGGATGTTTAAAAGAATACATGCCCATTTGAAAAATCGGGCTAAATACTAGTTCCTGAAGGCTTCCTCACTCATCACATCTTCCTCTGAGGCTGAATGCCCCAGCAAAATTGTTTGTGTTCATAAACATCCCCACCAACCATCACCTCCCCGTGCTGCCCACATCCTGAATCTTGCTGAGCAGAGTGCCTCTTCTTCCAGCCCAGGCAGAACATTGACTCAGGTGGGAAAGAATAGATGTTCTTGAAATCAAATATCTGGTTTCATGCAAATATTGTCAGAAATAGACAATGAGAGAACCACGGAGGAAGTGCAATCGACACATAAACCTTGTTTCTAAAACAAATTTCTAAGCCACCCACAGGCCTGAAGTGAGCCTCCAGGAGTGTGACTCAGATGCAGCCTGAGATGTAAGCAAAATACTCAACTGCCTGAATAACACTTGTTTCAGGAACACCAAGAAGTTCTCCCTACTCTCAAACAGCAAGACGATCCTAAGGCCATAGCGCTAGAAATTTTACTAATAAAAATTCATTTCTTTGGACTTATGTTCTCTAGTCTACTTTTAAAAGACGAAGGAGGGAGCTGTCGTTCTTAAGATAAAACACTAAGCTGAGATCATACAAAATGTTAGATAATGGTAATAATAAAATTTTATGTTGATCTAGCATGTGATAGCTTCCAAATTTCCTGACAAGTAGTTAGAATAAGCACTCTTTGTCCAAAATTTTACTGATAAGGAAACTGAAATTCAAGGAGGCAGTATGACTTGCTCAAAGACATGAAACATGAATTGCAGAGACAGAGCTGAAGCAGGTCTCCTGACTCCTAGCACACTGCCTTGTAGAGGTGACGGCAATGGCAGAGTCAAAGGGGTGTGGAGTAGGGAGCGTGTCTTCAAATCGCTAAATAATTTCCATCAACACTTTTTTGATCTATATAAAGTTTCTCCTAAATGTTGACAAACGAAGTTCATTACAGGATGCTTGGGAGTTTAGAAAAACTCAAAATAAATATAAGGTAAAAACATTATACCTACAATAGATTAAGCAGGCACATTGACAGCCCTGAGAGGTCACACTTTCCATTTGAAACAGAGCTTACTTTGAACACATAAAAAGCAGTGTTCCCAAAACACTAACAACCCAGGCACCTTGTCATAGCCTTCCTCACTCATGTATTAGCCAACCACTCACATCAAACACCAGTCCATCATATCGCCATATCTGCACAGACAAATATCAGGCTCTCCAAATGGTCCTGCTGAAGTCTCACTCTTTGACTTCAGTTAATGGGAGAAGCACTCAACACAGAACTCTCAAAGAAATAATCCTCAGACATGTTCCTCAAGAACCCCACTCTCAAATGAAAAATGACAAAAATCAAAATATTTATGGCATATATTTAACAACAAAACCTGGAAACAATCCAAAGATCTTCAATAAGTAGGTGGAAAAGCAAGCTGTATTATTTCCTTCCTGTGGAATACTACTCAGCAGTATAAAGGAAAGCACTGATGCAGATCACACAGATGATCTTAGATGCATTATGCCAAGCGAAGGAAGCCACACACAAAACAACAACAACAAAAACCTGTAGGTCTGTCTTCTCATATGGGCTCCATGTGCAAAAACAGAGATTCAGAAACATTAAACACTCTTTGGAGAGGTTGGGCTCAACCTTCAAGGGACCCAGCTGCAGAGCTAACAGCTCACAAGAGAAGACAATATGCAAAAATCAGGGGAAGATTCAGGTAAAACAGTCTTTAAGTCTTCCACCCTGAGCAATCCCAGAGCACAATTAGGTATGTAAATCAGGCAGCGGTTCACAATAGCCATGCAAGACAGTCTTTCCTACGGTCAACTCATATTAATCCAGCTGAAAAGCTCAGAACTACAATTATGCCTTGACCATAAACTGTAACTTATCATGGTCAGCAACTAATACTAAGAAAAACTTCTGAACAAACATCTTATTTTCCATCTCAGGGTGACTGTAGCTATTTTTATTTGGGGTAATTTGAATTCAAAGGCAGTCACAGAAAACAAAGAAAGAAAAAGAAACCCTATTACAATTAATTTTTTAAAATGTATCAGGAATTACAAGAAGTAATTCAACCATTTTGGCTAAAATAAGGCTAAGCCAGACCTTGGATGCAGCCCAGGGTCAGTATACCTGCTGTCCTTAATCTGTTTTTTAAATTTCCTTTAAGAAAGAAACTTTGTTCTTGGCATCATTAGAGTATACTAGTCCCTTGACCTGGCCTCAGCCCAGCACTTTCCAAGCACTGGGCCGTCAAATGGAAATTGGCACTAAATGGATTCTTTTTTGAGCTGCAAATACAGTCAATCCAGGACAGTTTATACCAAGCATCTGCTCAACTGGATACAGTAAGGGATGCAAGCCCTCAAGAACCTTATATACTTATCGCCTCATACATGGAACAGTGTGTGTTAGTTGCTTAGTCGTATCTGACTCTTTATGATCCCATGGACATTAGCCTGCTAGCGTCCTCTGTCCATCGAATTCTCCAGGCAAGAATACTGCAGTTGCCATTCCCAGTACTGGGCTGCCATTCCCTTCTCCAGGGGATCTTCCCAACCCAGGAATCAAACCGGGATCTCCTGCATTGCAGGCAGATTCTTTATCGTATGAGCCACCAGGGAAGCCCCCTGAGCCAGCATGCAATACCTTTCTTCAAAGAGAAAATGAAGAAAAATAATATAAATCCAAGCACTAAAATTTCACAAGAAGGTAAGAATACTGAGTTTAAAACCAGTGATTACCAAGCTTTATTGCACCTCAGAATCACTTAGGGTGCTGGTTAAACATTCAACCTCCTGAAACCCACTTACGGAAACTCTGTGTCTGTTAAGTATGGAGTGGATCTCAAGAATCATTGTTTTGGTTTGTTTTTTTTTATGCAAGAGTCACATAGCTCCAGTCATTTTGATGCTAATGGTTCCAGACCACATACTGCAGTCCTCTACTACCCAGTGTTTTTGTAGGTGAGAGAACCACTGCCAAGAATGATCAGGAAAGGGTGTGCAAAGAGGCCAAGTATCGTTACGTTAAGTTAGAAGTGTTTCTCTTAGGAAACCAAATAAAACAACAGAGGACCTGACAAAAAGAAAACAAGCAAACACCCCCTCCTTTCTCATTGCCACCAGTTTCAAACATTGGAATCTCTGGTCTCATTGCTCTGATGAAGATGTCCCACGATATGGGAAAGGTCAGTCTCGCGGCCTGCAGCTAAGAAAATATTCGCCCTAGGGACATGATGGCCAAGAGACAGGCCACGTAGGAGCCCTGAAGGGCAGGTCTGCGGTTAGCAGATGCTACCGCTGGTTTGCTGCTGCTTGGAGCTCCCCTTGGGTTTTGGCTTTGAATGAGGAAAGTCCCCAGGAGGCCCACGTAACTTGTGGGAACCACTCTGGAGGTTCCCCCACAGTCTCTGGGAGAGACAGAGAAGGTTAGAGGGCTGCTGAAATGGCTCCCAAGGATGCCAGCAGCCATCTTCTATGCTGTGATCAACTCAGTGGCTCTATCTGTGCCCTTCTTCTTGCCTTGACATTTCCCTGGCAACTGACCCATGAGGATTGGAAGGAAAATGATTTCCCTACAGAAGTTCACCTGGCAGATCTCCACACAAAGGGAAGAAAGGAGAAATCAAGGCAAAAATTCTGGAAAGAGGACTTCCCTGATGGCATAAAGGATAAGAATTCACCTGCCAAGGCAGGGACCACAGGTTCAATCCCTGGTCTGGGAAAGTTCCACAAGCTGTGGAGCAACTAAGCCCGTGCACCACAATTACTGAGCCCACGCTCTAGAGCTCCTGAGTCACAACTACCGAGCCCACATGCTGCAAATACTGAAGTCCACCTGCCTAGAGCCTGTGCTCTGCAACAAGAGAAGCCTCTGAAACGAGGAGCCCCCTATCAGTGCAGCTAGAGAAAGCCCACGTGCAACAATGAAGACCCAGTGCCGCCAAAGATAAATAAACGAAAATTTTGCCGATAGTTGAAAGTAAAAGAAGAGAGGCAACCTGACAGTTTCCATCCTGGCAAAGGACATTTGAGCACATGCGGTTTCATTTCTGAATATTTCTGTGGCGTTCTGGTTTCAGGCTATGTGAATTGCCAATCAAAATGAGTAAATATAACATGAATAAAACGCTTAAAACAGTGTCTGACGTGAAATGAACTCCCATGAATCAGTAGACCTTAACTTTGGCCTTACACGGGAATACGCTGGGAGCTTTAAAGCACTTATACCTGGATCCCACTTAAAGAGTATGATTTAATCAACCTGAGGTGTGGCTGGGTATCACGAAACATGTAACTATCTTATTCAGCTCAAATAACCCTGCAAGTATCCTAAGCTCCATTTCACTGCAGGGGAAACCAACATCTTAGGTTAAGAGATTCATCCAAAAGTACTCACTTACCATGTGAGTAACATAAAAAGGACTCAAACTGGCTTTTTTCCCACACTGGGCTCCTCACCCAGAGGTCCTGCATTGGTAGGATGAGCCCCCAAAGCTTGGTTTTCAAGGCCAGTGTGGCTTGTGCATGAGAAAGCCAGAGGGCTGTGAGAAACAGAGATCTGCTTTTAAAGGGCGCGTGCAAAATCACACAGACTCTGAGACCCAGCGAAGAGGTGCTAATATGAAAGGAGTCTGGGTGAGGCACACTTGGAGATCTCAGAGAGGCTCTGAGAGAGGCAGAGGCAACGGTGACTGCCCGTGGGACACAGATGCTGGCCGCGGCCTTCTTGCCTATTCTACCATGAGGACAGTGGGCCTAGCAAACACCATTTGGGGGTCCTCTCTCTAGCCTACTAGTGCCTCGGGCTCACCAATCTGCTCTCTGTATCCATGCACTTGTTTTTGTTTGTTTGCTTGAATTTTCTTTAGATTCCACATGAATATGTGAGATCATATGGTACTTGCCTTTCTCTGTCTGACATATTTGACTTAGTGTAATGGTATAAGGGTCCATCCGTGTTGTCACAAATGGCAAGATTTCTTTCATTTTTTTCTGACTGAGTAGTATTCCATGGTATATACATACCACTTTTTTTTTATCCATCGATTTATTGATGGACATAGATTGTTTCCATATCTTGCTTCTGTAAATAATGCTGCAGTGAATGTGAGGGTGCACCTGTCTTTTTGAGTTAGTGTTTTACTCAGAAGCAGCACTGTTGAATCGTATGCAGTTCGACTTTTCATATTTTGAGGAACCTTCATACTTTTTTCCATAGTGGCTGCACCAATTTACATTCCTATCAGCAGTGCACAAGAGTTCCCCTTCTTTTCTTTTTGATACCAGTCATTGTAACAGGTGTGGGGTGATACCTCATTGTAGCTTTGATTTGCATTTCCCTGATGACTAGTGATTTTGAGCACCTTTCCTCATACTTCTTGGTCATCTGCATGTCTTTGGAAAGATGTCTATTTATCCCCTGTGTGTATTTAAAAAAATTGGATTGTTTAGTTAAAATTTTGTGATTGAGTTGTATGGATTCTTTATATATTTTGCATATTAGCCCCTTATCAGACAGTGACTTTGGCCATGAAATTACAAGATGCTTGCTCCTTGGAAGAAGAGTTATGACGAACATAGACAGCACGTTAAAAAGCAGAGACATCACTTTGCCAACAACAATCCATATAGTCAAAGCTATGGTTTTCCAGTAGTCAAGTACTAATGTGAGAGATGGACCATAAAGAAAGCTGAGCACTGAAGAATTGATGTTTTTGAACTGTGGTGTTGGAAAAGACTCTTGAGAATCCCTTGGACAGCAAGGAGATCAAACCAGTCAATCCTGAAGGAAATCAACCCTAAATATTCATTGAAAGGACTGATGCTGAAGCTGAAGCTCCAATACTTTGGCCACCTGATGTGAAGAGCCAATTCATCAGGATAAGACTGAAGGCAAAAGGAGAAGGAGGTAGCAGAGGATGAGATGATTAGATAGCATCACCAACTCAATGTACATGAATTTGAGCAAACTCCCAGAGATAGAGGACAGAGGAAGCTGGTGTGCTGCATTCCAAAGGGGTTGCAAAGAGCTGGGCACAACTTAGAGGCTGAACAACAACCACAAAGAGATGAGCATGTTGGACTTAAAACCAGCTTTCACGTTGTACAGAGATAGGTTGTAGCATTTTTTTCAAACATTCACTTGCCTTGTTCAAGGACAATATTTTGGTATGAATATATACTTATGTGATTAACCTAATATAGACATCCAGGGCGAAGAAGGCAATGGCAACCCACCCCACTACTCTTGCCTGGAAAATCCCATGGATAGAGGAGGCTGGTAGGCTGCAGTCCATGGGGTCACTAAGAGTCGGACACGACTGAGCGACTTCACTTTCACTTTTCACTTTTATGCATTGGAGAAGGAAATGGCAACCCACTCCAGTGTTCTTGCCTGGAGAATCCCAGGGACAGGGGAGCCTGGTGGGCTGCCATCTATGGCGTCGCACAGAGTCGGACACGACTGAAGCAACTTGGCAGCAGCAGCAGCAGCAGCAGGCATCCAGGGAGTGATAGCAAATGTGTGATCCAACCAGTATGGACAACTCCCCTAAACAGGGATTTTCCTTTGGAACTTTATAAGAAGAAATAAGAGTTTGTTGTAAATATTGATAACTCTGCCCACACATTCAGAGGCACCACGTGCCTCTGGTGTTGCCTTCAGAAGTCCTCTGTTCTATACTAGTGGGTCTATCAGTCACCCTCATCCTTGCGCATGCATTAAGATATCTCCTTCGCTGAGCTGTCTGAATGCCTCTTCTACATTATTCAAATGTCATTCCTCCTGGAAGTTCTTTCTCATCCTCTCAATTTTCTCATTCTCTAATCTCTGGCCTAGCTAAAACCCCTGGATGAAAAGACACTTTACTGAGCTTATTACAATTCTTTTGGTCACATGTGGCATGAACTTAATTCAGATAAGCAAAAAAAGGAGTGGGGAGCATCAAGGTATGCAAGGAAAGAGTGAACTAGAGGAAAGAAGACAGAGATGAAGCTAGGACCTAAGGCTGCGCAAACGTGGATGCAGACATCCTTATGACATGTTTCCATTCTGCTTCTCTCTGTATATGGCAGGTTTCCTCTTTACCTCCAACCAGCTTTCTGCATGTGATGCAGTAGGTGGCAGCCAACAGCACCTAGAATTTTCACCATAGCATTTAACCTCCCAGAAATAATGTTTTATTAATTTTTTGGGCTTTAACACCCAAAGTCTCGAGGAAAGAACTTGCCAGTACAACTTGCTGGGTCATGTCTGCCACTGTGTACAAAAGGATGCAACCAGCTAATAAGATGACTCCTCCTGTCGGGGGCTGGGGGTTGAGAGGAACAGGACTACTGAGTACCTAAAATAATTGTCCCCTACCTGCTGCTGCTGCTGCTAAGTCGCTTCAGTCGTGTCCGACTCTGTGCAACCCCATAGACAGCAGCCCACCAGGCTCCCCCGTCCCTGGGATTCTCCAGGCAAGAACACTGGAGTGGGTTGCCATTTCCTTCTCCAATGCATGAAAGTGAAAAGTGAAAGTGAAGTTGCTCAGTCGTGTCCAACTCTTAGTGACCCCATGGACTGCAGCCTACAAGGCTCCTCTGTCCATGGGATTTTCCAGGCAAGGATACTGCAGTGGGGTGCCATTTCCTTCTCCAGCCCCCTACCTAGGGGCTCTTAAATAAAACAATTTGGACACACGTTAAGTAAATAGTAAATTCATGCAATATCCACAGTCAGGTTCAGTCAGGTTTGACTCTTTGTGACTCCATGGACTGTAGCCTGCCAGGTTCCTCTTGTCCTTGGGATTCTCCAAGCAAGAATACTGGAGTGGGTAGCCATTTCCTACTCCAGGGAATCTTCCCAACCCAGGGATTGAACCCTCGTCTCTTGTATCTCCTGCATTGGCAGGCAGATTCTTTACCACTGTGCCACCTGGCTGAAATACCCACAAACACACACACACATACACATACACACACAGAGAGAATGAAAGCAGCAAATTTCATCATTACTAAGTCTTTTGGTCACTTCGTTAAGATGCCAAAATCACTCAGGAGTCTTCTCAGATTTTCATTTCTTTCATATTAAGGAAATGGTAATGGCTTACGTCAGGGTTACTTCAGCTCTAGACGCCTCTGTCCTTCAGGAAGTCTCCCCTGTACGGAACTGGGCCAGACTCAGCTTACAGTTTTCATTCCAGAATGCTCACCCTCCTATGTTCTGCTCGTGGGACCTTTAATACAGAAGTGGTGTATTTTCCAAGGTCTTCCTCCATCAGGGAATCACAGAATGGCGGGAACAAACCTCTTCTAATTAAACAGCTCTTCAGTAAATTCATTTACATATGATCTGACTTGGTTAATAAAAACAGATTAAATTCTTCTCTTCTGGGGCTGCAGTGCTTCTCTGCGATGAGAACCAGAGGAAGAGAGAGGAAATGAAATGTGATTCCAGCTCTCCACTGATGTGAGGTGGACTGCAAGAATAGAGAAGGGAGGGTCCTTCAGACAAAGGGACAGAAGTTCAAAGGTCGGGGATGGCACATTTGAGTTCTGCTTTCTCAGTGTCACCTAGTGGACAGCGGCTGACCATCGCTCACCAGCTAATTCTTTATTAATCATCCTATTCTCATTTATACTCATTGCCTTGATGTGGGGATGACAGTAGGTAACTCTGGCTTTGTTCTAGAATTTCCTTTTCACAATATTAGAAATCACTAGAATAGCTAGAGCCATTTGAATTGAACCTCCAATTCAAAAGTTCAAGTTCAGACTTAGGCAACGGGTGGTCCTGTAGGGGGTTGAATGCTGTAGCTTTCACAGCAGCAAAGAACATTTAGCCAGACCCAGTGTGGTGTGTGCTTTACAGACACATCTCCTTTACTTCTCTCAACAACCCAAGGTGTTAACAAGCCGCGTTATTTTTACAGCTATCATTAGAGCAGTATGTTGCCCCTGGAGTCAGACTTGCTGGTTTCAGATCCTCGCTCCACTGCTTTCTGGCTCTGTGACATCAGGCAAGTTAGTGAGCTTCTTTGTGCCTTGGTTGATAACATGAGTTTAGACAGAACAGCACTCACCTCAAGTGTTGTCGGGAGAATTATTAAGCTAATAAATGCAGAGAGCCTGCAGCCCAGCCTGTTCAGTAAAGTACCCCATGAATGTTAGTAGCTCCACATCATAGATCAGGCCCAGGAAAGGCTAATAAATTTGTCCAAGGTCACTCAGCTAGGAGACAAGTGAGATTCAAACAGCCAAGGAGATTCAAATTAACCCACACAACACAGCCGTGTATACTTGCCACACTTAACAAAAACTGACCCTGCACAAAAGCTACATCTGCCATCACTGTTGCTGTCGATCATTAAGTACAAACTTAAAAATGCATTTGGTTTCATGGCGGTTCCAGTATTTTATTTGCAGGCCAGTACTTTTGCTCATTAATGGTTATCATGGCTGGGCATGTTTTTCAAGTGACCTGGGACTGATGTTCAAGTTCAAACTATGAGGAAATGTTTCTGTAAGAAAGTAGATACTGGGCATAGATATCTGCTGTCTACAGATGACTAAAGAGCATTTTTTCCAATGTTTAGTTTATGTCTGAGTGGATAAATTCAGAAGGACTTTGAAATGCCACTAAAAGGGGGTGGGGGGGAAGACACTCAACTCAAAGAAAAACTGAGGCAAAATAAATGTTCTGTTGAGCAAGTGATTGATGTCAGCACAAAGTGTGAGGCAGCAAGATGAATCGAGGTTACTGCTTCCTCTGGCTCAACTCAGAAGGAAAATAAAGGGAAATTGATGCAACCGAAGGAGGAAAGCAAGCTTGCTGCAGGACAGGGAAGAGCTGGGTCAATCTTAGTTTCACTGAATCTTCAATGAAACAAACAAACAACTATCATGCCCCCCAAAAACTATATTTCCCTCCCAGGGAATTTTTCCTCTGTATCTCTATTTCCTGGCAAGTAAAACAAGAAGCAAGAATCTGAAATGCCCTCTAGGGGAATCACTGTTTCATTAAAAAAAAAAAAAAAAAAATTATCCACAGAAGACATCTGCTTAAAATTGCTCTAATGCAACACTTCTAGACTAAAATCTGGGTTGCAAATTGGTATGGCTTCAGCTTATATTCCAAATCCATCTATGGCTACGTCACTAACTGGTCATTGACTCCCTCCTTTGCATCACACTCATATCTCAGTAGGCAGCTTCTGTCATCATGACTCACAGCAGGGCTGGGCTCCACAATAAATGCCCCCTGGTCTAGATGATGCTCAATCTGAACTTAGCAGGCCTGAAATCAGAATGCAGGGCTTACCTTTTCCCCAAAAGCACTTCTTTATTAACCCCATCTCAACCCTAATCCATATCATACATTAAGATCCATATTCTCTTCTTCTTCCTTCCGTCCCATACACATCGACAGTGACAGTTAAACCGGGGAGAACTGTTCACAAGCAAGTAGATGTGGTCACCTGTCTCTCATTTTACAATTAATCATTTAATCCTGGCTTCCCAGGTGGAGCTAGACCTGCCAATGCACGAGACGTAAGAAATACGGGTTTGACCACTGGATGGGGAAGATCCCCTGGAGGAGTACATGGCAACCCACTCCAGTTTTCTTGCCTGGAGAATCCCAAGGACAGAGGAACCTGGTGGGCTACAGTCCATAGAGTTGCAAAGAGTCAGACATGACTGAAGCAACTTAGCAGAGCACAGCACAGTCTCTCACCTCTATTATTAGCAGGAAATGTGGTGTGTATGTCTCCCTCCTTGAGGATGTTCCCCCTTGGAATTTGCATAGTCCAAATCTTTGCAGAGTCTGTAAAGGGAGATGGTTCCATGAGTCACCGCTGTTATAGCTTCTTCTTGCCACAAGGTGTCACTGTTGGAAACCTGACCCATGCAGTTCAGTGCTTGCCCAGGGTCCTCAGACTCCTTGCTGTGGTAGACATTCCCACACAGGATGCTATGGTTCTTTGAGGTAAGAGGAATCCCTTCCTCACTGCTAAAGCTGACCAAGGTTCCCATGCTTGGACTCCAATGTCGCAGCTCTTTCTATTCAGTTCTGTGGATACCCACACCGAGAATCAACCAGCCCAAAGTGGGGTCAGGACTAAGCTTATTACACCACACCCAGGTAAACTGCAGTTACCTGGGGAAAGTCAGGAATACAGGAAGGGATGAAACACTAGGGCCAAATGAGGCAACCTCCTACAGCATGAGAAAAACCATCACATACCATCAGGTGTGACCAGCTCCTGATGTCCTCATGGGAATCCTGTGTTTAATCAATCCAGCTCAGTGTATTAATATGAATTTGCATGAGACTTTAAATATTAAAAAGAAAACAGTCATGACTTTTTCCATTTTTATATTCTACTTGTTTCTAAAAATTATTTGAAACCATCCACGGGGGTAGGAGGGGGCGGAAAGAATCCCAGATACAATAGAAATTGAAAACCAAGGAACACTGGCAAGTAAGGGAATAATTGCTCGAAAAATCCTAGATTATGGAAGATCCTACAGTTAAGCTCCAAATTACCTTTGAGCTGCCTGGCAGCTAAGGCAAAGAGGGAAATCCAATGTATTTCCCGTTGTCTCATAAAAGGACAAATGTCATGTCATCAGGATAAACATCTTCCTGCCTGTAAGAGTTGAGAATGTGAATGTGGTGATGATAATTTGGCCCATAAAAATAAAAAAAAAAAACATTTTAAAGTCAGATAGACTATATGGATTTAGACAGTGATCATATAATTTGTTATATAAATCAGTACACTTTTGAGACTGAAAGGAGTGCTGTTAGTAATGTTGTGGGGCAATTATATTCCTTAGGTCTGTTCTGTGAAAGCTGAAGTGTATGCTCATCTGAGCTCTAGGACTTGTGACAATGCATTAAGCTGAGGTTAATGCAGTTGGGTTCAGCACAACATGCTATTTCTTCTAAAACATATTCTTAACAATTGGCCTCAAACCCTCAAAGCAAATGCTGTACTCTCCATAAAAATCTGTTAGTCACTTAACTCAGAAGACAGGGAAGTTGTGCTGTTGTTTGTTTGGGTTTTTTTTTTTCATGTTTATTTATTTATTTGGCTGCACTGGGTCTTAGTTGCAGCATAAGGACCTTTTTCATATTTGCGGCATACGAACTCTTCACTGTGGCACGTGGGATCTAATTCTCTGACCAGGGATTGAACCCGGGCCTCCTGCATTGGGGCATGGAGTCTTAGTCACTGGATGGCCAGGGAAGTCCAATAGGGAAGTTTTATTTGTCCTTCAATAGTCATCTTAAGAATATTGATAAGACAATGTTGTAAAACAACTATACTCCAATAAAAATTAATTTTAAAAAGAATATGGTCATTTATCCAACGTGATCAATCCAGATGACCCTAATGTTTATCGAAAATCCTATAAATATCCCTCTCTATTTTGATTTAAAATAGAAAATGGCCAGGCCTTCTCTTCTTTTATTTCCTCTTAACAAAATATGAACAAACTTTTCTCCATGTTCAAAGTCCAATATTAAAACAATTGTTTTCAGTTTCTCAATATAAATGACCTAATAAGAGCCTTTCTGAAAGTTACATTACTGCTCACTCTGGAAAAGAAGAGACTGCCTTAAGATTAATGAATTACATTAAAAATCCAGGCTGATTCTTCTGCTCCCTGACAGCATGCAAACCTCCTTAGATAAATTAAATTGTATCTAATTAAATTATATAAATTAAATACTGTAATAATAATAGATAACATTTATTGGACACTTAGTATGTTCCAGGCACAGTGCCATATACTTTACTTATATTTTCTCATTTAATTTCAATATAATCTTAGGAGGTATTATTATCTCCATTTTACAGATGAGAACACTGGGAACAGAGAAGTGACTTGCCTATTGTTGTGTGGATGGTCAATAGGAAGATTAGCAGTCAAACTCAAGTCCATCTGAATCTAACCCTACAACATTAGTTCCCAGTCATCTTTCATCCCTTCTAATACAGTGGGAAATGGCTTAGAAAACATGTTTGAAGACAAGGGCTCATACCTGGAAAAACAAAACTTGCCACTAGACCATTTTCCTCCATCTTCCTGAAAAAAGGCTTCCAAAGGCCAACCCAAGAGGAGATTCCAGCATCACCTCCGCCACACAGGAGCTCTTGGTGAATAGAGACACTTTTTAAGGTCAAGCTGAAGAACTTGTGCTTACAAATATTTACTGTTTGTGACTCGAACCAAAGAAATGCTTTGGGAAGGTAATGTGGTTAGAGAATTAAATTACAGAATACTGAAAAGGTCAAATTCTTGGGGAGAGGTTTGCTAAGATAATTGGATAATGACATTTTACATAAAACAAGAGAAGTCTGAAGATGAAAAGGTGTATGTGATAAGTTGAATGGCTAACTGCAGAAAATGACCCTCATTCCTCTGTTGGTTTTGAAAGATCACAGTTTGCTTTTCATTTCTGAAGCACAGGATTTCAAGGCTTTAAATACCACAGTATCAAAAGACCACCCACCCATTTATTCTGAAAAGATGACACCAGAGAGGGAGGGACTGGGACTGAAATCGATTTGTCAAGAGCCCTTTGAGATCAAGTCTGGCTTGTTCATTGCCCTAGGTATTTAATCCAAACCGGCAACAAGATCATCAATTCTGTCATACTGTTGATGCAGATGCTACCAGTGCGTCTCCGGGTCCAAACTTTAAGGTCGTCGTTGAGAAGGGAGGAAAGACACCTGCATGTGTACACTCTCTCCTTTTGATGCTGCTATGCAAAATCTGGTCTTCCACCAGGATGTTGCTTGCTGGGAGCTCAGGGTCATTTTTATCCTCAGAATAAGAGTAATAATGGTGGTGAGAATGTTGCCAGTCTATTCAGTTTTGAATTGGTGGAGGATGGAGTGTAGAAAGAGAAAACATGGGCACATACTAATTTAATACTCATATATCTCTACTCTCCACCCTTTCATCCTTTCTCCAGGGGAGGCAAACAAACAGAAAGGAATAAGTATTATTCAGCTGGTCTCCCAGAGAACACATGACAAAAACCCAACTTAAACTAGATTAGCAGAGAGGAGAAGAGGATTAATTTCCTCATGTGATCCTAACTGCAAGAACAGACATAAAGCAGTCTTAAAGGCTCTGATCTTTTCAGAGCCCTCCAGCTCTTGTTTCTGCTTCTCTCCAGAAGTCAGTTTCATTCTCAACTATTACAAACAAGCTGATTTCTTCCCAAGGCTGGAACAATGGCTGCCAGTGGGTCTTGGCCCCAAGTTTTTCCAGATTCAGTAATATGGTAGATGATTTGCAAATACTACTGTAGTGATTCCTTCCAACCTTATACACAAAAGCCTTTGCAGTATTATTTTGTCATTCCTCCGTTAAGAGGTGAAGTATGTTTGCTTTTGTCTTAAATCTAAGCTAGCCCTGTGATTCACTGTGACCAAAATACAGAAGTAATGTTTTTTAATGTCAACTTTTGGCATCAAGAGACCTTCAGCTTCTGTTTTTGTCCTCATAGAGCGCTTTCACTACTGTGAAAGGAAAGCCAGGATGGAAAGACTGACCCAGACAATAACCAGCACCAAGTCTCTAAATATACAGTGAAAACATCATGGAGTATCTGGCCCTACTCAAGCCATTGGCTGACTTCAGCAACATGAGAGAATGTATTTGAGACCAGCACACGAGCAACTTGGATAACCCACAGAATTGTGAAAATAATGTCATTGCTACATCAAATCACTAAGTTTGGGGTGGCTTGTTATGCAGCCATAGGTAACTAAGAGGGGAGAAATGCTTATCTTTAGACCAGTTCCTGTGCCCAGAGAGGTAGGATATGTCTTGCAAAATGTCAAGGCCTTTTGGACCACATATCAGAGTGAGGAATAAGGAAGAGCAATTCCCCCAAAAGAAGGATCATGCTATTTCCAAGGCAGGAAGGTGGGTCTGGGAAGACAAATAAATGCTGTAGCACTTTACAGTTAGTAAATATCTTGACTGAACTTTCACAATCTTCCAATGATATGACAAGATTCTAATTTTACTAATGAGGAAACTGAGGCTCAGAGAGGTTTCAGGATTTTGCCAAGGTCACAGAACTCTCACGTGGCAAAGCCAGAACTCAAATCTAACACTTCTGGTCCGTATCTAGTCCTACCTCCTGTGTGTGTGCTTAGTTATGTCCAACTCTTTCGCGACCCCATGAACTGTAGCCTGCCAATCCTCTATGTCCACGGGATTTTTGAGGCAAGAACACTGCAGTGGGTTGCCCTTTTCCTCTTCCAGGGGATCTTCCCGACCCAGGGATAAAACCCATATTTCCTGTATCTCCTGAATTGCAGGCAGGTTCTTTACCCGCTGAGCCACTCGGGGAAGCCCCCATGTCTAGTAGTCTTCCCTTAAAAGCAGTCCTGGGATAAGGAGGCAGTTAACCAACCCAATAACAGCATTTCTGTCGGAAATATAAAACAGGTGGCCAGTTCAGCCTCTGAGCCAATGGCCAAGGCACATGACTGGTCTTCTCTGGTAGCTCAGCTGGTAAAGAATCCACCTGCAATGCCAGAGACCCCAGTTCAATTCCTGGGTCAGGAGGATCCCCTGGAGAAGGGACAGGCTACCCACTCCAGTATTCTTGGGCTTCTCTGATGGCTCAGCTGGTAAAGAATCTGCCTACAATGAGGGAGACCTGGGTTTGATCCCTGGGTTGAGAAGATACCCTGGAGAAGGGAGCAGCTACTCACTCTAGTATTCTGGCCTGGAGAGTTCCATGGACTGTATAGTCCATTGGGTCGCAAAGAGTCAGACATGGCTGAGCAACTTTCACAAGGCACTCGACCACCATCACGCTGTCTCCAGCCCAGGGCCTCCATGTTAATAGATGGAATCCATCGGCTCAGTGAAGTGACAGATCCATCACCAGTAGCCATACTGAGGAATAAGCAAACAGCAGGAAGGCAGAATAATGATCATAGAAATGGGGAGTGCCACTAGATTAAGGCACAAGACTGCTGCTACATTTAAAAGAAAAATCATTTCAATTCAGACTGAAAATGGAAGTCCCTTCCGTGGGAGCCACAGAGGAAGAGTCCATTCCTTAGTATCACCAAGCACCATCCTCTCCCCAGCAAGATGACCAGAAGCAGAGCAAACATGCGCCCAGTGTCTTCACTGCAACAAGCTCCTTCCATTGTTTTATTTTTTTTCCTCCATGAACACTAGGCTTTGAGAATTTGGACTTCCAAATATACTGATTATTAATTAACAATTTATTTCCTTGGTTTTTCCTACATCAAAGACTTGTCTGACTGCAAATTAAACAATCTAATCAGCATGAGCTAAAGTGCTAGCACACTGAGTTGCTGTAATCTCAGCCAAAAGCAAAGAAAAATTTTAGGTTGCATATTTATACAGAGTTAGGTTTCATGGGCTATTTTAGTTAAATTTCTTTTAAATATTGAAGAGAGTTGAAGAACTCTCATTAATACCTTTTAAGAGTTATGAGGGGCCATGTAACTAAAAAGAAATAAGAAAAAGAAAAACATAGTAAAAAGGAAAATAGTCAACCCTTTTTGATTATCAATGAGTCATAATTATTCAAAGAATTATATGCATACATGTATATGTTTATGTGTAGAGCGATTAAAAGTTTTACTTAACACTTCCTTCACTATACCAAAATTGTAGAAGAGAAGATTATAGACTTATTCTTTATTAACACGGTCACTCGGCCTGCTTCTCAGGAGAATTTGAATTAGTTTTAAATAAAATAGTTCCATATAATATATGGAAAAATAAAAATAAGATCATTAAACATAAATTTTAGAACTGGAAGAGAGGAGGGGAGAAAAATTAATCAAAAACTATGGATAATGTAATTACATTGATCAAACAATAAATTAACTTCTGAGCTTCCTTGCAACCAAGGCAAAAGATAAGGACAGGAAGTATATTTCTAGGGAGCAGAGCATATCACTACGTTGAAAGGGAGGAAAGCTATCAGAACCAGAGACTTCTGATGGATTTCCCTGGTTGTCCAGTGGTTAAGACTTCATGCTTCCAATGTAGAGGCCATGGGTTCAATCCCTGATTGGGGAAGTTCTGCGTGTTGAACAGTATGGCCAAAAAAAAAGAGAAAAAGGAGATAGAGTCTTTGGGGGAACCCTTCCACACTTTTGTTGGGAATTTAAATCGGTGTAGGCACTATGGAAAGTAATACAGAGGTTCCTTAAAACACTAAAAAAAGAGTTATCATATGATCGAGCAATCACATTCCTGGGCATTTATCAGGAGAAAACTTCGATGCAAAAAGACACATGCACCCTAATGTCCATAGCAGCACTATTTACAGTAGCCAAGACATGGAAACAACCGAAATGTCCATTGATTGATGAATGGATGAAGAAGAGGTGACAATGGAATACATTCAGCCGTTAAAAGGAGTGAAATAATGCCATTTGCAGCAACATGGCTGGACCTAGAGATTATCATATTAAGTGAGGTCAACCAGGTTCAAAGTTCAAAGTTCAGTCACTCGGTCATGTCCGACTCTTTGTGACCCCATGATCGCAGCATGCCAGGCCTCCCTGTCCATCACCAACTCACAGAGTTCACTCAGACTCACGTCCATCGAGTCAGTGATGCCATCCAGCCATCTCATCCTCTGTCGTCCCCTTCTCCTCCTGCCTTCAATCCCTCCCAGCATCAGAGTCTTTTCCAATGAGTCAACTCTTTGCATGAGGTGGCCAAAGTACTGGAGTTTCAGCTTTAGCATCATTCCTTCCAAAGAACACCCAGGACTGATCTCCTTTAGAATGGACAGGTTGGATCTCCTTCCAGTCCAAGGGACTCTCAAGAGTCTTCTCCAACACCACAGTTCAAAAGCGTCAATTCCTCTCCAACACCACAGTTCAAAAGTGTCAATTCTTTGGCACTCAGCTTTCTTCACAGTCCAACTCTCGCATCCATACATGACCACTGGAAAAACCATAGCCTTGACTAGATGGACCTTTGTTGGCAAAGTAATGTCTCTGCTTTTGAATATGCTATCTAGGTTGGTCATAACTTTCCTTCCAAGGAGTGTCTTTTAATTTCATGGTTGCAGTCACCACCTGCAGTGATTTTGGAGCCCCCAAAAATAAAATCTGACACTGTTTCCACTGTTTCCCCATCTATTTCCCATGAAATGATGGGACCAGATGCCATGATCTTCGTTTTCTGAATGTTGAGCTTTATGCCAACTTTTTCACTCTCCTCTTTCACTCTCATCAAGAGGCTTTTTAGTTCCTCTTCCAGTGTTCTTGCCTGGAGAATCCCAGGGACGGGGGAGCCTGGTGGGCTGCCGTCTCTGGGGTCGCACAGAGTCAGACACGACTGAAGCGACTTAGCAGTAGCAGCAGTAGCAATCACTTTCTGCCATAAGGATGGTCTCATCTGCATATCTGAGGTTATTGATATTTCTCCCGGCAATCTTGATTCCAGCTTGTGCTTCTTCCAGCCCAGCGTTTCTCATGATGTACTCTGAATATAAGTTAAATAAGCAGGGTGACAATATACAGCCTTGACGTACTCCTTTTCCTATTTGGAACCTGTCTGTCGTTCCATGTCCAGTTCTAACTCTTGCTTCCTGACCTGCATACAGGTTTCTCAAGAGGCAGGTCAGGTGGTCTGGTGTTCCCATCTCTTTCAGAATTTTCCACAGTTTATTGTAATCCACACAGTCCAAGGCTTTGGCATAGTCAATAAAGCAGAAATAGATGTTTTTCTGGAACTCTCTTGCTTTTTCCATGATCCAGTGGAGGTTGGCATTTTGATCTCTGGTTCCTCTATCTTTTCTAAAACCAGCTTGAACATCTGGAAGTTCACGGTTCACGTCGTGCTGAAGCCTGGCTTGGAGAATTTTGAGCATTACTTTACTAGTGTGTGAGATGAGTGCAATTGTGCGGTAGTTTGAGCATTCTTTGGCATTGCCTTTCTTTGGGATTGGAAGGAAAACTGACTTTTTCCAGTCCTGTGGCCACTGCTGAGTTTTCCAAATTTGCTGGCATGTTGAGTGCAGCACTTTCACAGCATCATCTTTCAGGATTTGAAATAGCTCAACTGGAATTCCATCACCTCCACTAGTTTTGTTCAGAGTGATGCTTTCTAAGGCCCAATAACTTCACATTCCAGGATGTCTGGCTCTAGGTAAGTGATCATACCATCGTGATTATCTTGGTCATGAAGATCCTTTTTGTACAGTTCTTCTGTGTATTCTTGCCACCTCTTCTTAATATCTTCTGCTTCTGTTAGGTCCATAACATTTCTGTTCTTTATCGAGCCCATCTTTGCATGAAATGTTCCCTTGGTATCTCTAATTTTCTTGAAGAGATCTCTAGTCTTTCCCATTCTGTTGTTTTCCTCTATTTCTTTGTATTGATTGCTGAGGAAGGTGGCTCAGAGGTTAAAGCTTCTGCCTGCAATGTGGGAGACCTGGGTTCAATCCCTGGGTCGGGAAGACGCCCTGGAGAAGGAAATAGCAACCCACTCCAGTATTCTTGCCTGGAGAATCCCATGGATGGAGGAGCTTGGTGGGCTACAGTCCACGGGGTCACAAAGAGTTGGACACGACTGAGCGACTTCACTTTCAAACCAGGTTAGAGAAAGGCAAATATCATATGCTATCCCTTATATGTGGAGTCTTAGAAAAAAGATATAAATGGACTTATTTACAAAACAGAAATAAACTAACAAACATAGACAACAAACCTGTGATTACCAAAGGGAAAAGGGACAGGGGGAGAGGGATGAACTAGGAGTTTGGGATTAACAGATACAAACTACTTTATATGAAATAGAAAACAAGGTCATATTTTATAGTATAGGGAACTATATTAGTATCTTATAATAATGTATGATGAAAAAGAATCTGAAAACAATATGCACACATATAGATGTACATGTGTATATACATACGTATATAACTGACCCACTCTGTCGTGTGCCAGAAACCAACACAGCACTGTAAACCAACTACAAAATTAAACCAACAATAAAAAATTTAACCAACAAATTTGGTTTAAAAAATTAAACCAACAAAATTAAACCCACAATTGTAAGTAAACCAACAATAAAAAATTTAAAAGAGCCTTTTGCGTATTTAATATTAGTGCATATCTAAGGTAAGTTAATGGCAGCCTTTTCTCTTTTTTTTAACCTTCTATAGAAACTCTGAGAAAGAAAAAAAAATTACCCATGAATCTATTAGCCAACTACAAGTTCGATTATCTTACTCTCTGGCATTTTTCTTCAGCCTTTTTTCTATGTGTGAGGTGTTTTTTTAAGCTTAATTTTAATCCGAGTGTTTATGCAACTTAATGTCCTACTTCTTCTGCTTTACATTTCAATCATTACTCTAGTTATTACTTAATAATGTTATCAAAAAAGATTGCAAAATATTCTGTTGTATAAATATTCTATATTTGACTTAAATATTGCCATTTTGATGGACAGTTCATCAGTTTCCATTTTAAATAAAACAGCCTGAGTAACTTTGTGCATAAGGCTCTATTTTTTGTAATTGTTTTAGAATGTGTTCCTCAGAGTGGTATAACTATAAACGAGCACTTCTGGGCATTTCCTTTCTGTTTTCAAACAGAGCACATGTCTATTGTGCACAATTTGGAAAGTTTAACTAAGTGTGAAGGAGGAGAAGGAGCAGTTGCACACAGATGCACCGACTCCCCACTGCTCATCACATTTCTTAGGCATAGTATAGCTGAGGATCATAGAGTAAAAAAAAAAACCTGTTAGAGCCTGCTGCATTCACTAATTATGCCAAAACTGTTTTCCTGTCATTAAACACTGTTTTTAAATGATGGCATCATAACATTCTGTCATATGGCTATCACGATTCCCTTCACCCAAGACTTCTTCAAGCCAAACCTCCAAAGGATCAAATCCAAAAATTCCCACCGATTCTTTACAGTGGAGACAGCAAACAGAAATTAACGTGCCAAACCTGGTCCACAGACATATTGGTTTGGCTGTTTTCGTGTTTTGTTTTGTTTTTTTTTAAATTTTTTTGAATTGGCAAAATTTTAAATGTGGGAGATTCGGGGTGACTTGGGTTGCATTTCTGGGAAGGGAAGATCCCCTGGAGAAGGGAATGGCAACCCACTCTAGTATTCTTGTCTGGAGAATTCCATGGACAGAGGAGCCTGGCAGGTTATAGTCCATGGGGTCGCAAAGTGTCGGATCATAGAGTGAAAACCTGAATGACTCACACTTGTACAATCAGAAGGTCTGAGAATCCAGGACTCATTCCCCCTTGGCAGCGATGGGGCAGAGATGAGGAGAGCTAGTGGCTTCAAGGGACAGCTGTGATCTGACCACCTCCACCTGCCTGGGCCCCAGGAGCGTTTGAGTCTGTCTTTAGTTACAGATTTGTCTAGGGGGAAAATGTGACAGTGTCTGGCTATACCCACACAAAGTTGCTTCCTGGGCCTGGAATACAAGTCATTCGCTGGGTAACCTGAAGCCATAGAATTTCTCTGAACATCATTTCTGTATTGATAGATTAGACAGAATTTGTGGTTTTCAATGCCTGCATGCTAAGTCACTTCAGTCATGTCTGACTCTTTGTGACCCCATGGACTGCAGTTTGCCAGGTTCCTCTGTCCATGGGATTCTCCAGGCAAGAATACTGGAGTGGGTTGCCTTGCCCTCCTCCAGGGGATCTTCCCAACCCAGGGATCAAACCCTCCTTTCTCATGTCTCCTGCATTGGCAAGCAGGTTCTTTACCACTCTTGCCACCTAGGAAGCCCCTTCCAATGCCTACCCTGGGTATAAATACAGTAATAAGTCAAGTAAGATAAAATAAAATAAATTCCATGGCCAGTGGCTTCTCAGGTAAGTTTCTGACTGTGCCATGCTAAGCCAGCAGGGCCTCTGAGCAGGACGGTCCTAATCTCAGTCATTTTCCACAGCCCCGGAGGTCAGCACAGAAACCTTCTCTCCATATACCTGCAAGGGAGGAACAGAGACTGGAAAGCTGAGGGCTGCTGCTGTCACATTTCTCGAAGATCACCCTGAGCATTACAAATGAAGTGAGAATAACTGAACAGTATGGAGTCCATTTCCCAGAGGCTAAGGGAAACTACCCAAGTTGGAGATCTACTTCCCCAGTCACCACTGGATACTCACCTGCCTGTG
>NW_011495018.1:19690982-19703406 GCF_000754665.1 Bison bison bison
CATCTTGTCACTCAGTCGTGTCCGACTCTTTGTGACCCCCTGGACTGTATCCCACCAGGCTCCTCTGTCCATGGGGATTCTCCAGGCAAGAATACTGGAGTGGGTTGCTATGCCCTCCTCCATGGGATTTTCCCAACCCAGAGATTGAACCCGGGTCTCCTGCATGGTAGGCAGATCCTTTACCGACATCAGGGAAGTCCCACCATTGGATGTGGGACCACAAAACCCACCCCTGCGTCAAGAAGAGAACAACAGGCCACATGATATCAAAGAACTGAGGAAAGAGGATTCATTTTTTTTCAGATGGAGGAAAAAATGAAACATTTTATTTCAGTGTTCCCAAAATCAAATGCAACCTCAATTGCATTTAACTTCATAGTATAGTTTACAAGTGAGAACACCTTGGAAGTGAAAACAGACTGGATATCATTTCTGTCCAAATGCCAACATAAAGTTGCCAACTCTTTTTTTTTTTTTTTAAGAGAAACTATTCTTTGTTCTGAGTCTTTAATCTCCGTAAACTTTTTGAGGTTAAAGTGCCCTTCCATTTAAGAAATGCCAGTGATGGTACACTTTGCTTTATACAAAATTTAAACTTGTCAACTCAGTCAGACCCAAACTTTTTTTTTTGACTGGCCTGTGAAATTAGAACATCTGGAAACCACTGAACTGGAAGCCCTGCCCTATCTCTTCCAGATTTGCTAGTATATCATCTTCTTTTTGTGATCAGATGATTCAGTTGATGAGTCCTCTCAAGTTCTCACTTCATCGGCTTCACTAACACATTACCATTTTAAACCAAAGTGGTTCATCTCAGAGGGTTCACCATGATTTATACAGTACTTAGTAAGAACAATGACTCATAAAGCTTCTCTAGAACTTCAGCACCCCCAGGACCACAAACAATGTGACAAACCTCTTTCTGTTCCACTTGTTCACCATCTTGGCTACATGGGAACATCCTAATAGTCTCCACAACTTAATACCTCTTTCCACCACAGCCTGAGCCTTTGCAACACCATAAAGATATTGGCTCCAGTCTTAAGGAAGGTATTTACAAAACCTAGCATCTGAGATAAGTCTCTCAGCCTCATCTGCAGAACTGCAAGTAACATTAGACTCTACCTCATAAGAACAGGAGAAGGATTAACTCAGTAACTGTAACCAAAATCCTTAGACGAATGCTTGGTTCATAGTAAATTCTCAAATGTTCTACAGAAACAAATATCTTCCAAGACTATTCTTGCTGTTGCTGCTGCTGCTGCTGCTGCTGCTGCTAAGTCGCTTCAGTCGTGTCCGACTCTGTGCAACCCCATCGATGGCAGCCCACCAGGCTCCTCCGTCCCTGGGATTCTCCAGGCAAGAACATTATTGGAGTGGGTTGCCATTTCCTTCTCCAAAGACTATTCTTGGTAAACTTCAAATGCTCATGACTAATGACGTCATTGACTGTGTACTTCAAAGGAACCACTGATGCTTGTTGTTTGCCATTATCTCCTAGGAAGGCTGATGACACCGTTGGTCACAGCTCTACATCTGCTCAACGAGCACAAAAACTTGATCAAGTGGCATCTGGTGAATGTTCAACTCAAGTGACCCCTTTGAAGGGAAGAAAATAGAGTTGATAGTTCTTAGCAACTCATTCTTTATACTGCCCTAAATGGCATCCATTCATTTATTCCTCACATTCAATCACTCGCCCAACCCACACACGTGGAGTGAATGCTTACCAAGCCCCAGGCACTGGGCTAGACCCTGAGGACATAAAGAATTAGATATGTCAGTACTCTAAAGGAAGAAGCATCAGCAGAGCCAGTTCCTACGGGAGAGTTTGGGTGCCATATGTTCATTCAAGCCCCGATGAACACACACAGTGTAGAAACTTTCACTTTATTCCTTTAAGGAAACATGGACATGACTTCATTTGCCAAATTTCCCTCCTTGAGTCTCAGAAATCGATACACTGCTGGTGAAAGTGAAACTGTGAGTTGTTCAGTCAGGTCTGACTCTTTGCAACCCCATGAACTACAGCCCGCCAGGTTCCTCTGTCCATGGGATTTCCCAGAAGGCAAGAATACTAGAGTGGGTTGCCATTCCCTTCTCCACAGGATCCCAACTCAGGGATCAAACCCTGATCTTCTGCATGGCAGGCAGATTCTTTACCATCTGAGCTACCAGGGAAGTCCCACACTCCTGGTAGGAAGCACTTTTTTCCTGGTAGATCAATAATAATATTGCATGATTTATGCAAAATAACATGCAGAGCTGTTGCTGCATGACAGTATCCATTACACTCTGTCAAAGTGCAAGCTTTTAAGGTTTTATTTATTCTTCCAGTCACATCAAAAGGACAAGATTACTTACCATCCTGCTTCTTCCATTGGGCATTTTTTTTTTCCACCACAGATATAAGGCAAAGTGTGTAAGTGCTTATGTAATAATGGGATGGTGCAGCTTGCAGAACTTGGAGAGGGAACAAAGGAATGAGTTGCAGAGTGGCTGTTTAAAGCGGGAATTATGGCGACAAGGGGACCATTGGCTAAGACAGCAAGAACACGACAGCCTGGTGGAATAGCCATTAAAAGGTAATTGGTTCTCAGTTCTCAAGCCAGATCTGGGCAACAGGAGCTGATTCCTCCTCCCTACACTCTCCCAGATCAGCATGCATTTCCAGAAGCCTCTAACGGAACTGCCATGGCAAGAGCCAAAAATAATATGGGAGCATCCACTTGCCTGCCATTTCAGCTTCTGTGACACCTCTATGATTCTTACAAATCTCATTTCAGAGATATGAGGCTGGTTGTTGCTGTTGCTTCTGCTATAGACACAACCAGTGAGGAGAACATAAAATAGGTAAGTCCCCACAGACTTCTGAGGCTCCTCCCAAGTTTCTGAACCTATAGAGATTGCCACTTATCATGGGTTCTCAGAGAAAAGAGAAGGATAAGCCATATATATTTAGTTTGGGGTTTGAAGTTCTCCGAGTGTTGAAAATGAAGAAATACTGTACCACAGTTACAAAATTGTAACATATTTTAAATGTTTACATTTTACAAATTATCATCAGATCAGGGGACATCATTTTAGTACTATTTGATGAATGTCTTCTTTTAGTTGGAGAAGGCAATGGCACCCTACTCCAGTACCTGCCTGGAAAATCCCATGGACGGAGGAGCCTGGTAGGCTGCAGTCCATGGGGTTACTAAGAGTCGGACACGACTGAGCTACTTTACTTTCACTTTTCACTTTCATGCATTGGAGAAGGAAATGGCAACCCACTCCAGTGTTCTTGCCTGGAGAATTACAGGGACGGGGGAGCCTGGTGGGCTGCTGTCTATGGGGTCACACAGAGTCAGACACGACTGAAGGGACTTAGCAGCTTAGCAGCAGCAGCAGTCTTGCCAGAGTAGCTCAAGGATTACATGTAGAAACAGGTGGCAATGACATCAGAGTCCAAACCTGAGGCTCTTGATGAAAGTATGACCCTCTTGGCTCCCTCTGCAGAGTCGTTAGCCATTCCTGGAAGGGGGCCTCCCGAGTCTGCATTATTAACTCACTTGATACATGTGTCCACCTCCTCAATGAGATGTCTTAACTTCTTTTTGTGCCTGAGCTGAGCCCAGAGGAGGTACTCAATGAAACCATGGGGTGGGTGTCTCTGTGTCTGTAGAAGGGTAGGGCAAACCACACTTCAGGGGGTTAAAGGGGAAAAGGGGAGTGGTTGTCACGGCTGCACCACATCTCTCTCTATTGGACCCATCGCTTCTCCCTCTTATGGAGAACATTGTATTTCCCAGATTTCCGAGAGGAGCTGGAAGAAGGCAGACTGCAGAGCTTTTTACTACAAGAGATGGATTTAGGTGGGAGCCTGACTCCCTTAGGCAGAAGGTGGTGGGCAGAGAGAGGTGATGGAGCCAGAGTGAGACAGAAGGCTCTGTGGCCAGCAAGTCACAGGTGTGTGTGCCTGACACACTGAGCACCTTCACTGGACACGTGCAATGTGCATGTGGCTGAATTTTTATTGGAAAAGTGCGCTGGGTGGAGTCCACATCCCGAGGCATAGACACTCCATTGCAGAGAGAAGCCTGCAACACAGGGCGTGGGGCTCTGGGATATCCAGGGGAAAGCTTTCGGCCCTCCTGGGATTCAGAGCAAGTTCATACAGATCTCTGAGAGGCAGAAGGCATTAGACAACATCTGGATTACCTGGAGAAAAGCTTCCACCTTACCTTTTCTTTTTCTGACATTTGCTCCCATTCTCTTCATCTCCTTTACTTGCTTTCCTTGGCTCCTCTTCCTGCCAACTACCCTCAAATCCAGTGAATCTGGGACTGGCAGGGAACATGGTTGGCCAGATCAGCAAGGGAATCCTGACCATCATGATTTCCCTGGAGGCTGGCATAGCTCTGACCCAGTGACATGGCAACCAAAGGGCCAACAAGGCCACAATAACAGAGAGGGAAGGAAGAAGAATCAGGGGCTCAAGGAAGTAGAGGATCCCAAAACGAACATCTCAACTCCACACCTCTACTCACCTTGCCTTGCTGCGGGGGTCATCTCATCCCCCAGAGAGAACCATGGTCCTCATTCACCTCAGTTCTGCAATAGCAGCAATGGAATCTCACCCTAGCCTCTGCTCCAGCTGTTAGCACTGAAGGCCATGGAGCCAAATCTTACAGATCCATACTAACAGCTATTACTCTTGCATATATTCATTCACTTAGCAAATGTAGATTGAGATTCTGCTCTATGCTAAGTACTAGGAGGGCACACAGTAAAAGTTTTCTGAATTAGTAAATGACTGAATAAGATACTATCCTCTCCTGATGAACTAAGGAATATGCAAGTGTTTTATAAATCTTACTCCATTTATTTCCAATTGATCTTTACCAAAAAATTTGTAAAAGGAGTATTATTACAAGCAAGAGAGCAAACCAAGCTTAGAAGTCTTTAATTTTTTTCTTTTTTTTTAAATATAAATTTTTTTCTATCACACAGATAATAGTTTAACCAGGATTCTTTTTTTCTTAAGGTGGAGGCTGGCACAATGCTTGCCACAGAATAAAAGCTTCTCAGTTAATATTGACCAAGTCACTTGAGTAAAACCAATGTCACCATGTGCCTTTGTCAAATCAAGGGTCTGTTCAAAGATAAATCAGATATGTCAAGGACCAACCACTGCTCCGAAAACCAGAAACAGTATATTTTTCCCCTACAGGATTTCTAGACCTTCAAGCAATACAAAAAGCCCAGCCTACTCAGATCTTCCATTGGGATGACTGCTTATTATCAAGTCTAATATGCCGAGATGCTCTTATTTCATATATAGAAGAATTCAAGAGAGGACACTTTCATATCTGAGAACCTTAGACTTTCAATGTCTGTACTAAAAGTCATTACTCTTAAGAAGGATATTGAAGCCAAATGAAAAAATTAAATAAATTAAAAATTAAAGATATACAGTGTGAAGGGTCATACAAATAAATGTCCCAGATTTCTGTTAAGAACTTCAGGGGTTATTGTCCCCAAGAACTTCCTTTCTGTTCTGGATCAAAGCTTTTTCCTGAACCACTTATGCCCCAGCAAAATCTTCGTGCCATGCTTCTTACAAAAAACTGTCTTTCTCTCCCTTACAGCAAAGGATTTTCTGCTAGGGTCACCATTCACCCAAAGACCCACACTCCTCCCCAGTACCTCACTAATCTGGAGCAGAAGGCACTTTCTGGGTTTTGCCTAGAATTAAGTGAAGTGAAGTCGCTCAGCCGTGCCCTACTCTTTGCGACCCCATGGACTGCAGCCTTCCAGGCTCCTCTGTCCATGGGATTTCCAGGCAAGAGTACTGGAGTGGGTTGCCATTTCCTTCTCCAGGGGATCTTCCCAACTCAGGGATTGAACCCCAGTCTCCAGCATTACAGGCGGACGCTTTACCCTCTAAGCCACTAGGGAAGCCCCTACTGGGAGACTAAACTACCACACAACTGCACTCATCTCACACACTAGTAAAGTAATGCTCAAAATTCTCCAAGCCAGGCTTTAGCAGTATGTGAACCGTGAACTTCCAGATGTTCAAGCTGGTTTTAGAAAAGGCAGAGGAACCAGAGATCGAATTGCCAGCATCCACTGGATCATTGAAAAAGCAAGAGAGTTCCAGAAAAACATCTATTTCTGCTTTATTGACTATGCCAAAGCCTTGGACTGTGTGGATCACAATAAACTGTGGAAAATTCTGAAAGAGATGGGAACACCAGACCACCTGACCTGCCTCTTGAGAAACCTATATGCAGGTCAGGAGCAACAGTTAGAACTGGACATGGAACAACAGACTGGTTCCAGATAGGAAAAGAAGTACGTCAAGGCTGTATATTGTCACCCTGTTTATTTAACTTATATGCAGAGTACATCATGAGAAATGCTGGGCTGGAAGAAGCACAAGCTGGAATCAAGATTGCCGGGAGAAATATCAATAACCTCAGATATGCAGATGACACCACCCTTATGGCAGAAAGTGAAGAGAAACTAAAAAGCCTCTTGATGAAAGTGAAAGAGGAGAGTGAAAAAGTTGGCTTAAAGCTCAACATTCAGAAAACAAGATCATGGCATCTGGTCTCATCACTTCATGGGAAATAGATGGGGAAACAGTGGAAATAGTGTCAGACTTTATTTTTTGGGGCTCCAAAATCACTGCAGATGGTGATTGCAGCCATGAAATTAAAAAATGCTTACTCCTTGAAAGGAAAGTTATGACCAACCTAGATAGTATATTGAAAAGCAGGTTGCTCATAACTTTCTTCCCAAGGAGTAAGCGTCTTTTAATTTCATGGCCGCAATCACCATCTGCAGTGATTTTGGAGCCCAAAAAAATAAAGTCTGACAAATCTGTTAGGCTTCTTCTAACAAGTTATTCAAGGCCTTTCCAGTATCTACCCACCACCATTTAGTCCCAAAGCCAGTGAGCTTGTTTTAGGTTTAGGTTAGAGTGCATCCCACCTCTAGGTAGCACATTATGCTCTAATTATCTGTTGTCATATAACAAACCACCCAAAACTTAGTGCTCTAAAACAACACGATCTTTGATGTTCAAGGATGCTATGGGACAGGAATTAGGAAATGGCCCAGCAGAGTCGGCCCTTCTCTGGTCCCCAGTGTCTGAGTCCTTAGCTGAGATAACTCATACAACTAAGGAGGACTCACCAGCTGGACGTTAGGAGGATTCAAGAGCTTCTTCATTCCTAGGACTGGAACTTGGACTCTGACGTGGAAGGCAGTCTTGGCTGGGACTGACTACAAGGAAAGCTATTTGTAGCCTCTCTAGCATGACAGTCTCAGGGCTGGCCTTTTTCCAGGGCAGCCCAGAACCCTGAACCCTTTGGTGACCTAGTCTGGGAAGTCACATAGCTGCACTTCCGGCGGGCTCTACTGTCAAAGCAGCCATAGGCGTGCCCCTATTTAAGATGAGATATGGGTCCCATCTCTCAATGAAAGACCTTTTAAGGATTTGCAGCCGTGTTTTGAAACTTGCAACAACATTTATTGCCAAATATGTTGTCAGCAATAAAAATGAAGAAGTTGGAATGAAAAGCCTACTAGACAGAAAGGTCCATCATCCTTCTAAAGAAATACGGGACCAAATCCAAGGGGATCTAAAAGGTTGAAATAAATCTTCACCCCACAGAGGCAGAAGTCAAATGGAAACCTTAAGAGGTAAAAAAACTCAAGACTACTTCTTGTCGAGAGCTGTGTAAAAGAGAGAAGGCAGGGAGGGTTACAGAAAAAAAAAGGCAGGAGGCGGGGAAATCTTGTGAGTATTCATATGCCATGAGTCTTCATCTTTAAAGAAAAAAAATCACACAAAAGGTCAGTTTTGAGTGTGTGTGTTGTGTTTTATTTTGTTTGGTATGTTTTTTTTTATTTGGTGATTCTATGTGAGGAAGATTTCATTCTATCATATTAGAAGATCAATAAAATATTTGTAACACTTACATGATTAAGTCACTGGAAAAGATCCTGATGCTGGGAAAGACTGAAGGCAGAAGGAGAAGGGGGAGCAGAGGATGAAGTAGTTAGATAGCATCACCAACTCAATGCACATGAATTTGAGCAAATTACAGGAGACAGTGAAGGACAGGGGAGCCTGACGTGCTGCAGTCCATGAGGTTGCAAAGTCAGACATGAGTTACTGACTGAACAAAAAAGTGATTAATTGAGTCCTTGAAAGAGCCTTATCAGGAAAGGGATGGAGAGTGATTGGGTCAGGCAGTGTGGTCCTGTACTAAAGGAACTACACTGGGAGCTGGAGAACCTGTGTCCTGATCAAGGCTGTGTATTGATGTAGATGAGGACACCAGGCAGGATTAACCTAAGGTGATCCCAGAAATCAGAGTTTCTCAAACTAAGAGCCCACATAACACCAATGTCCATGACTATATAGAGATGTTCCACTACTAAAATTAGGCAATCTTCCACATCACATATGATTTAATATGTGATATTTTCTCAATCTAAAAGCTTTATCCCATCATTTTTTAAAGCCATGGGTATATTTTTACTACTTTTCTCTACTCTAAGATATCTGATTCATTAAATTCAGTATCACAAAATAATATATTTCATGATGTTTCAAAATACACCATGAATTATAGCTACTTCACTGCCAGACCAAGCTTAAGAATGATCTTAACACTGATATGGTACGTTTGAGAGTAAGGTGAATTTTCACCATTTTATTATTCCAGAAGTGTGACCTGGTACAAACTAGTACTAACAAGAGAAGAGATGGAAATAATAGATTGAAAAGATATTCTTACTGAAAGCAGGAGACTAATTTGGATGATCTCTCAGGGAGAACTTTAGATATCTATTTTGGATAAAGTTACCTATTTAGTACATCTGTCAGCATCCATTATCCCATATCTCAAAACCATAATGAAGATATAGATAGATAGATAGATAGGTAGGTAGAAACAATCTTTATTTAGATTGCTGTAATAAAAATACCATAGACTAGATGACTTAAAAGCAAACATTTGTCTCTCATAGTTCTGAAGAGTGAGAAGTCTAAAACCAAGGTTCTGGAAGATTAGAAATGGCTATGATCTTGGTATCCGTGCATGGCAGAAGGGGATGAGAAAGCTTTCTTGAATTTCCTTATAAGGACACTAATCCCATTCATGAGGGCTTCACTCTTATGACCTCTGCTGCTGCTGCTGCTAAGTCGCTTCAGTCGTGTCCGACTCTGTGCGACCCCCTAGATGGCAGCCCACCAGGCTCCGCCGTCCCTGGGATTCTCCAGGCAAGAGCACTGGAGTGGGTTGCCATTTCCTTCTCCAATGCATGAAAATGAAAAGTGAAAGTGAAGTCACTCATAACCTCATCACCTCCCAAAGACCTCCATCTCCTAATATCATTACATTAGAAATTAGTATTTCAGGATATGAATTTTGGTGAGACACAGACTTTCAGACCAAAACATATGTGCAATTGCTAATACTACACTTTGTACCAAAAACCCTCCTTAAGTTCCCTACCAGCAAACAGACAGAATACCAGGAAACAATCCTCCTTGGGTATGCGGGTTTCTCACATTTCTAAACATCTTGGGAAGACAGTGATCAACTACCCTTGTCCTAGACAATATCTTCAAGGATATCTGTACAGTGAATAGTCTTGAAAAGAGAGATAGTGTCTGTCCCTCCAGAGTAGAAGGTAAGTTTCCATACTGTCCAGAATTATAAAGATTCAAATTCCCTAAGTTTGGGATTCCATTCCTATAACACACTCCACTATTGTGCAGCTGTCATCAGACCATCTCAGGATGATGCTGCTGTGGGAATTGGGGCTCAGGAAGCTGGCAAAAATGCTGATCCTTGGGCTACCATTATTGTTATGAGTAATAAACCATCCTTTGTTTCTGATCCAGGAGTCTCAACTCTTCAGCCAGCCCCGATGAATCTACAGCAGGCTAACTTCTTATCTTGCAAATAGAGTGAAATTTCAGACGCTTCACGATTCTTGACACAGAATGCCAGCTACCAGAATTTCCTGCCAAGGAAGAGTGATTTGCTGAACATTCAGAACTAAAATGCCCACTTTCTCTGAGTTCCCTGTGTTTCTATTCAGGGCCTTAACCCTATACACATTGAGCAATTCAGTCTTGAGAAAAATAGGAGGGGCTTCCTTCGGGGTCCAGTGGTTAAGAATCACCTGCCAATGTAGAGGACACCAGTTCGATCCCTGGTCCAGGAAGATCCCCCATGCCTTGGGACAACTAAGCCCATGTGCCATAACTCCTCAAGTCCACATGCCTAGAGCCTGTTCTCGGCAACAAGAGAAGCCACCGCAATGAGAAGCCCGAGCACCACAATGAAGAGTAGCCCCAGCTCCCTGCATCTAGAGAAAGCTTGCGCACAGCAGTGAAGACCCAGCACAGCCAAAAGTAAATAAATATTTTTTTTAAAGAACAATAGGAGGTGTATGCGAAATGATGTTCACTTCAGCATTGTTTATCAATGTACAAATTTAGAAACAGCTGAACTTCCTAATAACAGGATATTGATGTATTTGTGGTACAGCCCTGTAACAAAGGCTGTGCACAAACAAGAGCTGTGTGCACACATGTGCGTCTGGTCATATGGTATAGCATTCACAATGTGTCGTGTGTAGGGAAAGCATTATGAAACAGAAATGCTCCCACCGTAGTACCAATAGGCAGGTCTTTACACAGAAAAACACCCCAGAATGATGTATACTAAGATAGTAGTGGCAGATGTGCTAGATGGGGAAATTTCAGAGTTTGTTTCTCCCTTTGGCTTACCCATGCTTTGTCATTTTTCTGCAATGAACATATATTTCATGTTGTTCATGGAAGGAGAAAAACACGGTGATCCATAGCTCTCTTCCTTCAAGTCCTTTTTTAAAGATTTTCAAGTTGCACAGAAAATAGTAGTAGGATGAACGTGAGTGAACATTCAGAGCCCAGAATCTCTGTAGAAGTTTGGGAAGAGGGTGGTATCTGCAGTTTGGACAGAAGCACAGAACTCTCCACAGAGAGCTGGTTCTTTTCTATCGGTATTTTGATTGCTTGTCCTCTAAGCAACCTGGCTGCTTTTGTGATAAGAGCCTCATACTATCTTACCCTGGCTTTATTGGAATAACCCTTCAAGACTGCCAGACTTTTAGTGTGCTCAAGAAACAGATCCATAGATATATCAAGTAATAGCCCCATTCCCCACCCTCCTTATCTTTAGCAGAAATAGCAGCACTATCGTGACTGCAAAGCCAGCTCTCTCTTAGCTGGCTTCATCTACACATAAAGATTATTGTCAATATGTTGCTTTCTGACCCAAAATATGAAACTTATTTCTACTCTGGTCAAAAGTTTTCAAATTGCCTTGTGCTGTTTTGATTAGTTCCCCCAAGGACGCAAAGAGCTAGCCCTCCCAGGGTAGCAGTATGAAAGGTGTTTGGGGGTATGGTTTCTGACACTGAAGTATAAGATATACTAAATTCAGAGTACTAATACTTAGGTTTGAATTCTGTTTTTTACTGCCTCTTGGTCCTTTAGTAAATCAGTAAACCACTTGACTTCCTCCTCTGTAAAACTGGAATTACAACTATCCACTTCACAAGTAAATAGGTTACTATGAACTCAGTGGCCCAAAGACCAGGAAAATCCTAAATGTATTCTTAAGGACATGGCAAACTTTTTATAAGACCTAAGCACCTTCACTTCAGAAGCACCCATTCTAGCTTTGCATCGAACCTATTAATTAAATCTTGGCAACATTCTGTAATAAATGTAAGCATGCTTCCTTGTTTAGTCACTCGGTCATGTTCGACTCTGTAACAACACGCCCACTAGGCTCCTCTGTCCACGGGATTTTATAGGCAAGAATCCTGGAGTGGGTACATTTCTTCCTCCAGAGGATCCTCCTGACCCAGGGATCAAAAATGTGACTCCTATGTCTCCTGAACTGCCGGCAGATTCTTTACCCACTGAGCCATCAGGGAAGCCACCAAACATAAGTATATATGTGAATATAAATAAGTATTTGCTACAAAAATACTTTGAAGGAGGTTTTGATAATATTGCCTTGACATCTGGTTACAAATCATTTACCACTGACTATGACTACTTAATGGTGTCAAAGGCAATATTATAAAAACCTCCTTCAAAGTATTTTTGTAGCAAATACTTATTTATATTCACATGTAAGAGTGAAAAAGTTGGCTTAAGTCTCAACATTTAGAAAACTAAGATCATGGCATCTGGTCCCATCACTTCATGGGAAATAGATGGGGAAACAGTGGAAACAGTGGCTGACTTTATTTTTGGGGGCTCCAAAATCACTGCAGATGGTGATTGCAGCCATGAAATTAAAAGACGCTTAGTCCTTGGAAGGAAAGTTATGACCAACCTAGATACCTA
>NW_011495018.1:19703506-19728755 GCF_000754665.1 Bison bison bison
GAGAAGACTCTTGAGAGTCCCTTGGACTGCAAGAAGATCCAACCAGTTCATCCTAAAGGAGGTCAGTCCTGAGTGTTCATTGGAAGGACTGATGCTGAAGCTGAAACTCCAATACTTTGGCCACGTCATGTGAAGAGTTGACTCATTGGAAAAGACCCTGATGCTGGGAGGAATTGGGGGCAGGAGGAGAAGGGGACGACAGAGGATGAGATGGCTGGATGGCGTGACCGACTCGATGGACATGAGTTTGAGTGAACTCCGGGAGCTGGTGATGGACAGGGAGGCCTGGTGTGTTGTGATTCATGGGGTCGCAAAGAGTTGGACACGACTGAGCAAGTGAACTGAACTGAACTGATGACTACTTAATGATTATCAGGCTTATTCAGGAATTCTTGTGGAATGGAGAAAAAAATATAGTCTACAAACTGTTCTCAAATGTAATAAAAATTTTATGAAAACTAAATTTAATAATGAATAGAGTTGGCTTGTTATGTTTGGCAAACAATTTTGATTTTGCAGTTGTCTCTTCCTATTTTGGAACCAACACAACTTCTGCTGGTTTCAAACATTTTTGTCAGGCCCAGAAAAGTTTTTAGGCCCCAGACAGTGTGCCCAGAATGCCCAATAGACAGACAACAAGGTACCCAAGGGTGCCCTCCCAAGAGGTGTAGAAGAACAGTGGTCCGTCAGGAATGCCAATTAAAATGTAGATTCTCTTAAAGGACCTAGAAATGATGATACTAAGTGAAATAAGTCACAAAGAGAAAGACAATGCCATATGTAATCACTTATATGCAGAATCTAAAATGCAACACAAATGAACATACCTATGAAACAGAAACAGACTTACAGACACAGAGAACAGACTTCTGGATGCCAAGGGGGAGGATGTTGGGGGAGGGATGGAGTGGGAAGTTGGGATTAGTAGATGCAAACTATTATATACAAGATGGATAAACAACAAGGTCCTATTGTATAGCACAGGGAATTATACTCAATATCCCATGATGAATCATAATGATTCATGGAAAAGAATATATATATATATATGTAAACAGGCTTCCTTGGTGGCTCAGAACATAAAGAATCTGCCTACAATGTGTGAGACCCGGGTTTGATACCTGGACCGAGAAGATCCCTTGGAGAAGGGAATGGCAACCCACTCCAGTATTGTTGCCTGGCGAATTCCATGGACAGAAGAGTCCTGAAACACTACAGTCCATTGGGTCACAATGAGTTGGACACGACTGAGTGCCTAACACATACTTGTAAAACCGGGTCACTCTGCTGTACAGCAGAAATTGACACAACATTGTAAACCAACTATACTTCAATAACATTTTTTTTTTTAAGTGTAGGCTGTCAAGGCTCACTTGACTCTAAAAACTTTTGAAATCTACATTTTTAATCATCTCTCCGGGGGATCATTTGCATACCAACATTTGGGAACCAATGATGCGGGCCCCTGAATAGGGGAGGTAAGAACAACTTCACCCCACAGCAACCCCACTGCAGGCACTCAGCCAGCAGGACAGAGCAACCTGCAAGGGAAAACAGGAAGCAGGCTATGTTCCCTCGAACGAATTCCATTTTTATAGAAACGGCATAAGCGATCTGGGTGCTGCATTCAGCCCCCAGATGTTGAGTCAAGTTCTTTTATTTTCAACCAGGAATGAATAATTTATAATTCCATTGTGTTAAATCCAAAATAATAAGCCCGTCTGTGGAAGCAGTGCTGAAGTTCACGCTTTGAGGACACACTCATAAATCCTTAAGCACTTTCCTAACTACTAGTTGAAAAAATTTATGAAGTGACTTTTGAGAAACACTAAGCTGGGGTTCTGCAAAAGTGTGATCCAGGATGCATCTGCAATAGAATGGCCCACTATTGGTTAAAATGCGATTCCTGGGTCCCACTTGGGATCTTCCGAATCAAAATGTTAGCAAGTGGGGCCCAGATCGCTGCATTTTTAAGATGATTCTTCTGCTTCCAGATTGATTGACAGCTTTACGTACAGGGCCCAGATTTTAGCATGACCCCCAGGGACCCATTTCTACCCTGAGTAGCACTGTACAGCCTCCTCTAAGAGGTCAAACCTATTACCAGGTTTGGAAGCATAACTCCTCTCTTCCTAAAAAATTCTAAATGTGTAAAAACTATCCACTGATCTCCCAGATAGCAGAAAAATTCCCAAACATTCTCTGGAGATTCTCTGATCCCAGGAGCCATTTCCCAGGTGTTTCCAAAAACAGGCCACCTCATCATCTGTCTGCTGCGTTCAGATGCTGCCTGAAGCTGAGGAGGCCCAGAATGGGGGAGGGGAAGCACCCCTCACAGCACTCTCACTTCTGACCCATTCATTTCAGTAGCACAGCCTACATTTCGGTCCCCAGTGGAGTCAACTTTCACCTCATTTGTCTGGGTGACCTTACAACAGTGAAGCAATTTTCACCTCCTCAGTCAAGAGGGTGACTCCTGAGGTGTGACTGGCCACAAAACCACCGCAAGGGCTTCTGCCCTCTCAGGAGGGAGCTTAATGGACCCAGAGAAGTGATTTAGTTTTTAAAGGGTAGTTGCCACACTTACAGGTCTGGTACCAAGGGAGCAAAAATCAATTGTTTCTTGCAGGAAGAGTGTTTTGCTGCACATTCTAGAAGACATCCCTTGGGCCACTTGAATTACCTCTGCTCGTGAGGGAAGCACCAGTTGGCACAGGGATGTAGGTGGGGACAGGGAGGGTCTGGAGGGAGGAGATGGAAGAGCCAGCCTGACACACGTGTGTTAACATCAATGAGAATGGAGTCCCTTGTGTGAGTCACTTGCTGAGGCCGAGTCCTGATTCAAAGAGAGAGAAGGCATTACTTTTAAAACCTTTTTCCTAAAGAAGAAAGAAATCAAAAGACTCTTTAAAATAGAGCTGCTTCTCCACAAGCCCGTTTGCGAATACAGAAAACTGACCACACCACCATGCAGTCAGGAAAGCTGAAAGTAAGACTGGGCCGAGCAGTCTTCCTTGTTCCCCGACCAGGGATCGAACCCACGCCCCTGCATTGAAGTGTGGAGTCTTAACCACTGGACTGCTAGGGAAGTCCCTGAGTAGTCCTTTGATAGAGATGTAGATACTGAGAAAGATTCCTCTATAATTTTTTTTAAAAGTTCCAGCCCAGTGGTAAAGAGAAAGAAGCTCCAGGCTCAGTGTTAAGGAGCGATGGGTGGCCTGGGGCAGGAAGAAAAGCACAGGTCCTGCCTGATAAAGGTCATGGCTCCTCTTGGGCGCTGCTGGCCCATTGGCATGTGGGAACATGGACCAGGCTTTGCCAGATCTTCCCAGTTCACAAAAGATTTGCAAGTGACTGATTCCAATTCTTAATTATCAGCTGTATTTTGCTTTTAACACTATAAATAAAATTAGTGTATAGGCTGCAACCTCTGCCCTAAAGGCTAGGGTGAAATAGGAGACCCCAAGTTCTCTGTAGACCTCAGGGACTGAAGGAACATAAGAGCTGTCAGGGCTAGACTGAAGACTGACCCATCTGAGGTACCAAGGCTGCTGCTATGTTTGAACCACCTGGTAACAAGGAGGATTGGTGATCCAGCAGTTAATATAAGCAAAGTGTTTAACCTCGTGCAGTGGAGCCCTTTCACCTCCAACTAGGGGAGTTAGAATTACCCAGAACAATGCCCAAAGTGTCTGTCTTCCCTTTTTCCTGTCTTAGTGAAATCCTAATCACCCAAAGACCAAGCTCAAATGTCACTTCCCCTGGGACACCCTGCCTGATGCTTTCATTGGAATCTAATCCCTCCTCCCCTTTCTGCTCTGTGTCCCACAGTAGTCCAGATAGATCCACCAACTAGACAGCAAGGTGCCAGATGCTACAACATATTGGGAACTCCCTGAGGGCTGGGGTCAGAGGTCTGATGGAGATCGCCATCACAGAGCACTTATCGTGGGCTTGGGATTTCACAGACATTGCCTCATCTTTTCTCTCATGTGCTCTGAGATAGGTAGGCATTACTCTCTATGTTTTACAGAGAAGAAAGTGAGGCTCAGGGAGCTTAGGTAACCTGTCCAAGGTCATGTTGCTGGAACAAGAGAGCTAAACTTGACTCCAGTCCTGGATCACCCGGAGCACATGTTTTTCACACCCCAGGGCACCAGCCAGCACCATAAGCATTTGTAATTCAAGAAACAACAACAACAAAAGCTCTATGAAACTCTTTAAGAGTCTAAGCAAGTAGATTTGTTTAGAAAATGAAATATGAAGTTCTGCCCAGGTTGGAGTATGCGTGTGCGCCCTATGCCGGGATCCTAAATAAACAAACACAGGGCAGGAAATGAGTACCAGGATATTTTGTTCATGAGTGAAAGGAAGATACAAAACAGCAGGTACAGCGTGCTGCAGGGTTAGAAGCTGTAGGTTTAAACTTAAGCTTCCCTGGTGGTTCAGACGGTAAAGAATCTGCCTGCAGTGCAGGAGACCCGGGTTCCATCCCTGGGTCGGGAAGACTCCTTGGAGACAGAAATGGCTACCCACTCCAGTGTCCTTGCCTGGAGAAATCCATGGACAGAGGCACCTGACGGGCTACATAGTCCATGAGGTCGCAAAGAGTCAGACACGACTGAGGGACTAACACTTTCACTTCTTTCCTCAAAAGTAGACCCCAAGACAAAGATTTGAAAGCAAGTAGTTTATTGGAAGGAAATTCCAGGAAGCCCCATAACAGGAGTGGGGAAAGTGGGTCAGGGAAGGGAATAAAACTAATAAAGAGTGTTATCATGAACAGGTTCCCACTCCGGACGACTGAGGCTGGGTCCCTCTGGCCACCTCTGGGAGGCTCTGTGAACACAGGTAAGAGGCCAGGAGAAAGCTTTAGGCCTCTTTTTTTTCTTTTGGCCACACCCCTCGAGGTATGCGAAGGTCTTAGGTCCCCAACCAGGGATGGAACCCACACTGCCTGCAGTGGAAATGCGGAGTCCTAACCACTGCACGACCAGGGAAGTCCTGAACTTCCTTATGAAAAGTAGGAGAAAGGAAAGCGGAAAAGAGGAAAGAGGAGGCAAGAAAGAGGAAAAGCAGGAAAAGGGAGGAGATGGTCAGAGGAGGAGGAGGAAGTAGGGACCCTCCTGGCTCCCTAGGCACACACAGCCTAGAAGCCATTCCAACTCAAATGCTAACTTCAGAAAATCTATGACTTGGACTGGCTGAGGCTATACTTAACTTCTGAAGGAGAAGCTCCCTGAAGCTGTCACAAATGCTTGTCTCTCTCATTGAAGGAAAGCTTGTGTCTATTTTTAATACCTTGTGTGGTAGCTGCTCCTTCTTTCTAGTCATTATCAACTCTGGGATTTCTGACTCTGAGAATCCCAGTGACAATCCACAGGGAAAGGCTTGAGTTCCCACAGCCAGTTAATGCCAAAATCCAGATCAAAAGGGACAAGAAACCAGCACCACTGACAGTAGCTAAACTTCATCCTGCTGTGCTTAGTTGCTCAGTCGTGTCCAACTCTTTGTGACCCCATGGTCTGAAGCCCCCAGGCTCCTCTGTCCCCTCTGGGGATTCTCTAGGCAAGAATACTGGAGTGGGTTGCCATGCCCTCCTCCAGGGGATCTTCCCAACACAGGGATGGAACCCAGGTCTCCCGCATTGCAGGTGGATTCTTTATCATCTAAGCCACCAGGGAAGCCCAAACTTCATCCTAGCAGCTTAGATGCTAATATCCTTCCTGGCTTCTTTTCTTAGCTCTCAAGAAGAACCCATTTAAAAAGCAGCAACTCCAAGTCAATGTTGGTGTTGACTTGACAATTTTGGTGTCAATATCTTTGGCAATAATGCCAAAGGTAACTTTGCCTAAATGGTGTCTGTGCTTGTTTATTTCAGGGTCTATACCACTGCAATACCATAAGCCATTGCTCATCTTTTCCCCTGCTTGGGCTTATCCCTTCTCTCTTAGGTGGCCAGATAGTGGAACAAACTGTAGTGGAACAAACTGGTTATTTCTTTCCTTCCTTTGCAATCTTGTAGTTCGTACTGGAAAATGTAAATTCCCTATATCTGCTTGGTTACTTTGGTCTACCCACTGGGGGATCCCAGGAAATAGACGGTTACTATGTCACTAGCATGGAGAAGGCAATGGCAACCCACTCCAGTACTCTTGCCTGGAAAATCCCATGGACGGAGGAGCCTGGTAGGCTGCAGTCCATGGGGTCGCTAAGAGCCGGACATGACTGAGTGACTTCACTTTCACTTTTCACTTTCATGCATTGGAGAAGGCAATGGCAACCCACTCCAGTGTTCTTGCCTGGAGAATCCCAGGGACGGGGGAGCCTGGTGGGCTGCCATCTATGGGGTCGCACAGAAAACGACTGAAGCAACTTAGCAGCAGCAGCAGCATGTCACTAGCAAAAATAATACCAGGGAGCCAAAACTAGCTAGAGGCTTAAGGGACAGTGGGTGAGCCTTAGCACCTCCATAAAACACCTCCATGAGGATGCCCTCAGCATCCTTCCTGTTTCAATCAGACTGCTCCTGAATCTCACACAAGCCCACACCTACCCCAGGTACTAACCTGTCTCCATTCACATACTGAACAAATGGAGATTTTTGAAATGTGTGGACTATCGGATTCTAATAGCTAGAAGGACTCTCCTGGGCCTCTCAATCATCTCTCCCATCTTACAGAGTGTAAGATGCACACTCAGGAGCTACCCAGCCTGGCACAGGCATAACCCAGAGCCTGATACGCAGCATAAGGGAATACATAGCCACTTCTGGGAATTCACAGCATTCCAAAACCTCAAATTTAGGAAAAGTTCTAGACTTAAAACTCTTTTAAAAAAATAAAATCCATTAAGATTAAAAGTTAACTATGACTGAATATAAGGAAGAGATTGTTCCAGCTCACACAGCAAGATGGGGACAAAATCAAGACCAAAAGGCACCTGGGTGAAGGGGACTGAATTGGCTTTTCAGTTTTACCTTGCTTCTCCAGCAACTAGGCTCCCTCCAGGAGCAGCTTGATCAGGAGAGGGAGAAGTTTCATTATAGTTTTATCTTTTTATTTTACTTCATTTTTGTCTACACTGTGTGGATTGCAGGATCTTAGTTCTCCCACTAGGGATTGAACCCTTGCCTCCTGTAGTGGAAGTCCTAACCACTGGACAACTAGGGAATTCCCATGACAGTTTTACTTTAAACAATTAACCTCATACACTACCTAGCTTAATCATTGCTGCAAGACTCCAGAGAGCGGGGCCGTGTATCCCCAGGGCCCCGCTACATGTCAGGCATACAGTAGACACTCGGTAAGCAGGGTGGCAAACCTAGACAACATATTAAAAATCAGAGGCATTCTTTTGCCAACAAAGGTTCATCTAGTCAAAGCTATAGTTTTTCCAATGGTCATGTATGGATGTGAGAGATGGACCATAAAGAAGTCTGAGCCCCGAAGAATTGATGCTTTTGAACTGTGGTGTTGGAGAAGACTCTTGAGAGTCCCTTGGACTGCAAGGAAATCCAACAAGTCAATCCTAGGGGAAATCAGTCCTGAATATTCATTGGAAGGACTGATGCTGAAGCTGAACCTCCAATACTTTGGCCACCTGATGTGAAGAACTGACTCATTAGAAAAGACCCTGATGCTGGGAAAGATTGAAGGCAGGAGAAGAAGGGGATGACAGAGGGAAAGATGGTTAGATGGCATCACTGACTCGATGGACATGAGTTTGAGCAACTCCAGGAGTTGGTGATGGACAGGGAAGTCTGGCGTGCTGCAGCCCATGTGGTTGCAAAGAGTCAGACATGACTGAGTGACTGAACTGAACTGAAGGAAGGTGACTTGAGCAGAATCCACCTGAATTAAGGAAGGTCCTGCTTGGTCATTTATGAGTTATTTATGAGTTATTTCAACCAGCCCGTATCTCACTTCTAAGATAATCATGCTTCACCTTTTGAAGATGAGAAAACAGATTTAACAGAACTGATAAGGGACAGAGGCAAGACTCAAACCCAGATCTGAGTAACAGCAAAGAGAATTCTTCTTCCAGTCACTGCCATTTTATTTATTTATTTAATTTTATTTTGATTGCACTGGCTTTTTGCTGCTGTGCATGGGCTTTCTCTCTAGTTGTGGTGAAGGGGGTCTACTCTTCTCTGCAGTGCATAGCCTTCTCATTGTAGCAGTTTGTCTTGTTGCAGAGGATGGGCTCTAGGCCCTCAGGCTCAGTAGCTGTAGCACAGGGGCTTAGTTGGTCTGCAGCATGTGGAATCATCCTGGACTAGGGAACGAACTCATGTTCCCTGCATAGGCAGGTGGATTCTTATTCACTGTACCACCAGGGAAGTCCTCACTGCCATTTTAAAATGTCCTAATGACATGGAGTATTACATCTTACAAGGTGCTCTGAGTGCCAAAAGCACTCAGGGCACTATGTACTTTGGTCAATAACTAGAAGTTGTGGTGGTTTATGCAAATGTGATGGTAGGGACTGCCCTGCTCATCCAGTGGTTGAGAATCTGCCTTGCAGTGCAGGGCACTTGGGTTCCATCCCTGGCCAGAGAATTAAGATCCCATGAGCCCCAGAGCAGCTAAGCCTGTGAATCTCAACTAGAGAGCTCACCTGCCGGTGCACTAGGACGAAGAGCTCTCATGCCACAAGGACAGATCCCACATCCCACAGCTAAGACCAGATGCCTCCATGCGTGCACGCATGCTAAGTCGCTTTAGTAGTATCCAACTCTTTGTGACCCTATGGACTGTAGCCTGCCAGGCTCCTCTGTCCATGAGGATTCTCCAGGCAAGAATACTGGAGTGGGTGGCCCACGCCCTCCTCCAGGGTATCTTCCCAACCCAGGGATAGAAAGTGCATCTCATGTCTCCTGCATTGGCAGGCAGGTTCTTTACCACTAGCACCACCTGGAAAACTCTGGAATGCATCCATACGTAAATTTCTTTTTTTAATATGAGGGTGCATAGACCACAGAAAGGATGGTGAGAGTATTTGCTGGCTTTTGTTTGGGTGATGGATGGACAGTTCACCCAGGACTTGGGGTAGGAGAGAGATTTCATGCATACTTGCATTTTGAATAAGGGTCCAAGGACTATGTTGGAAGCCCCTTCACATGAATAATGGCTCAAGAGAGAAGCACCACAAAGCAATTTGCCTCTGTAACTAATTCCTCTTGTCTGTAGTGCTGAAGGAGCAATACTTTAGCAGCCAGTCAGTCTGATAATTGGAAATAAAGGCCACTCTCTGAGTGGGCTGAAGAAGCCTGGTTTTTATCAACCTCAGTGCTATTTTTTATAATCAGTGTCTATGGGCAAAGAATAAAATAAATAAATACAGAGAGGGAAATAGCAAGCCTAATTCATCCACAAACACAGGCAAATCTTTTTTTGAATGCTATCTTGAAACTCTATTAAATCATAGTGAAACTCATCTTCTTGGCTTTGGCAGGAATCTTGGAGGGAAGTTATTGAACTAACACTTCTGTAGATAGAGCAAAATTTTGCCAGAATCAATCCTCTTTCCAATACAGACAGAGAGGCGACCAGGCCAGGACTTTTCTGTAAGGAATTCTGTTTTCTGATTGTTAAGCGAGATCCAAGCCCCTTCTTGCTCTTGTAGTCACTTGCTGACTGGAAATGCTGGCAGATCTATCAGCCCAGAGACCATAAGACTGCATACACACACACACACACACAAACACACTCACAACCCTGTCAGACACAGCTCCCTTCTCCATATGTTATCTCATACTTTTGACATCAACCTATTCATACCCCAAATTGAGCCAACACACTCACAACCCTGTCAGACGCAGCTCCCTTCTCCATATGTTATCTCATACTTTTGACATCAACCTATTCATACCCCAAATTGAGCCAACACCCCCACTTACAGTTTATTTTTTAATATTTATTTAGTTAGTTACTTATTTGGTTGCCTCAAGTCTTGGTTATAGCATGTAGACTCTTCATGTGTCTTGTGGCATGTGGGCTCTTAGTTCTCTGACCAGGGATCGAACCCGTGGCCCCAGCAGGGGGAGCACAGAGTCCTAACCACTGGACCCCCAGGGAACTCCCATTGTGCTTTTCCGAGAGCTGTTGTGGCTGCCATCACCTGAAATGTTGCCTTTTTGTTCTGCACACCGCTTCACATCATAACTCAACCCTTTTGAGTCCTGCTCAAATGTCCTGCTCATGTGGATGCTAAACCCTCTGGAGGCTAAATCAATTTAATTTTATTATTGCCAACAAAAGTTGGTATCATCAACAAACTTTTGTACAGTTCTGAATGCAAATAAATACTATATAAACCAAGGAACATTTGCTCATTGAATGGTGTCAGTTAACTGGCCTCTCTGCCAGGCTCAGGAATTCTGGCTCAGATCCACCGGTTCCTTCTAACTTAGAACTTTCCCTTTAACCTTCCAGAACTCCACCTGCTGGAGAAAAACTTTGTTGCTTTTTCACACAGCCTGTTGACCCCAGATCTGAGGCAGTGAGGGGATCAGTAGCCCCAGGCAGGTAATTATATATGTGTCCAAGCAAAGCAAGGGCTTCCCTGGTAGCTCAGCAGTAAAGAATGTGCCTGCCAATGCAGGAGACCTGGGTTCAATCCCTGGGTCAGGAAGATTCCCCTGAAGAAGGAAATGGCTACCCACTCCAGTATTCTTACCTGGAAAATCCCATGAACAAAGGAGCATGGCGAAGCTATAGTCCATGGGTTTGCAAAGAGTGATTAAACAACAACAAGCAAAGCAGAGTGGATGTTCATCTGCAAACCACTGGAAGGACAGCTCATTACGGGTAAACAATGGATTCCTACGCTAGCTAGTATCTGATGCTGCGCCTATATTGAGGCTCACAAGCAATAGTGAGGGGGTATCTCTCCTCCCTCTTCATCTGGGGAAGCCATATTCTGCCCCTAGAATGTGAGCTCCTTGGGAATAGAAGCCCAGTCACCACTGTGTCCTCCGGCACAGATTAGTCGTTGATGTGTGAGGAAAAGGCCTGAGTTAATGTACAAATATGAGCACATTTGTTCACATGAGCACAGGGATGTCCACAACCTTCCTGCGGACAGCCTTCATTGGACAGTGACTCTCCTGGGGCTTCTTGAGTGGCAGTGGAGGGACAGGACATGCACTCCTTTTTGGGCACAGCTACAATCACCCTGTTCTCATCCATGTGTCTATCTCCCCCTTTAGGTTAGGAGCTCCTCGAGGGCTGGGACGGCTTGCTCCTCATCATTGAGGCCTCCGTGTCCAGCACAAGAGGCATCCAGCAGAAAATGTTATTTGGATGAATGAAGACTCTGTGACCTGACACAGGAGGCCATTCATTCACTGGCAATAAACCGCATGGGAAAGCATCCCATCCCTCTGTCAGGCCTCACTGCTCTGGTGGAAAAGGCGTCATATAACCAGGCCCAGGGACATAATTATCTTTCGCTCCAGAAGATATTCATCACTCCTGGCCATCATAGAAACTGGACACAACAAGACAGGTTTAAATGCTTCAAAGCTGCCTTATTCATTTAAGGTTCTCCCTTCCTTTTTCTCTCTCCCCATCCTGTATCATCGTATACAAGTGTCAATGCTTAAGCGCACCACATCGGGGTAAACGGTGACTGCTCTCATTCATACCGCTTTGGTGTTTCTTCTGGGAAGCCCTCAGTTTGCCTCTGCCCTCTCCTTCCTAAATCTGCTGCCCATTTGCGTGCAACACCTAAACAGGCTGATTTATTTATTCATCTACTTTTTCACTTATTATTTAGGATTAGGGGTTCAGACATCATTGGTAAACAGAAAAGGCAAGTTTGATCTGTATGTCTGTCTGTCCTAAAAGTGGCAACAAATGTTTGCAAAAAGGCCAGTGCTTTGTTCTGTAAAGATATGGACCTGACCCTGTCATATGCTTTTACAAAATAAGTGGATACTTTTAAAGCCAAAATGAAAAGTAACCCAGAGGAAACACAATGTACTTTTCCTCAGTGGAACTCAGCCACCTGGAAGGAGAGCAGCCTGTGGACAGATTCCACAGGAGAAGTCTGAATGCTTCCTTGACTCCTAGAATGTGTCAGGTAAGCCCCTTGATGTGCCAGGTGGTGTGTTGTTGAAAACACACACACACACACACACACACACACACAATTTCATTTCAGCCCATGACAGATCAGGCTATGATCTACAACCCTGTATGTGTAGGTGTGAAAGCTGAGGCCAAGGGCTCACAGATCCTAAGAGGCTATACTTAAACTCTGATGAACTGGTTCACAAGTCCTCACCTTGGAGAATATGAGAGGAAGAGGGAGTCATTTCTTTTTCTCTTTTTACTTTTTATTAGAGTAAAGCCAATTAACAATGTTGTGATGGTTTCAGGTGGACAGCAAAGGGACGTAGCCACGCATATACACGTATCCACTCACCCCCAAAGCCCTCTGCCAACCAGGCTGCCACATAACATTGAGCAGAGTTCCCTGTACAGTACCCGTACAGTAGGTCCTTGTTGGTTATCCATTTTAAATACAGCAGTGTGAACACGTCTGTCCCAAACTCCCTAACTATCCCTTCCCCCCATCCTTCCCTGGCCAGCAACCATAAATTCCTTCTCTAAGTCTATAAGTCTGTTTCTGTTTTGTAAATAATTTCCTTTGTGTCATTTGTTTTTAGGTTCCACCTATAAGGGGTGTCATATGATACTTCTCCTCTGTCTGACTTAGGAAGTCATTTCTGCGCATGTGGAAATAAAGACAGGACAAGACCAACGTAAAGAACACAAACAAGTCCATCACTTTGGGAAGTGTCATTTCTGGTCCAGCTAGTCCATACGGAGGAAGATGGAATTTTTTGAACATGAGAAATCTCCAGGAACACTCAGAATGTGACCCATGACCCACTTGGGGGGCTGGTTAAAATGACATTTAATCAGCTGTTCTGTGATCCGATTCCCCTCTGCCATGGAGCCTGATGAAGCCACCAGTTCTGGGATTTGGACAACTTTTGGGAAGTGATTCTGGCCCTGGAGGAGAGGGTGCAGGGCAGGAGACCTCACCTGGGGAGCTGAGCGAAGGCCGGCTCTCAGGAAGCCCTGCCCAGATTCGGGGGTGGGGCTATTTTGCAGGCAGTGTGTCAAGAGAGGGGGGAAGCCCCCAGTTTACCAGCTCCACCTGGGGCCCTGGGCTGTAGAGAGGGTCAGAGGGCAGAATACAATACAGGGCCAGGGAGGGGCTGCAGGCTGAGAGGAGGGGACAGGAAATGTGAGGGGTGGGCAGCGGAGGGAGGGAGGGAGGAAGCCAAGGAGCCTGAGTTCAGATGGACGGCGGGAGTGAGGAGCCTGCTGGATGCTGTTGGTTGACTAAGTGGATGTCCCCAAAGAGAACAGCTGGTCCTGATCCACCCCAGCAACAACTGAGGGACAAGACTTCCTAACGGAGAGGGCAGGAGGCCACATAGAGAATTCACCCCATCAACCCTCTGAGCCACCCCACCATTTGTTCACTCTGTTCTGTTGACCTCTGCCCAGTATGAGGGGATAAGCGTGGACAAGATACTTCATTGAGTGAACCTCTGACCAAGAGGTGCAGACGGGGACAAGGAGAGGGTGAGGGACCAACCCTCTTGGGCTATAGTCACCTATAGCCACCTATAGGGCCAGCGACAGAAGCAGGTGGGTCCACAGATGTGAACATGGCCTGGGGATCTACATCCACCCATTGAGGACACACACACAGCCTGGTCAGAGCTGGGACCAGGACCCCTCAGGGTGGGAGGGCTGGACACTTCGGTGGAGATGTGATTGTCTGCTGTTCAACGTGCTCAGAGATCACAGGCCTGGGTGCTGTGGGGATTGTGCACTGGAGCCCTGGGGTGAGAGTCTTATTCACTCCTTCCCTGGGGTCCAGTGACTGCAATGATGGACAGCAGCCAGCACTCGGTCAGGCAGTCAGGTCATCCTCACATCCAGTCCACCGACTATCAGACCCCTTGGTTAAAGTCAGGATAGTCTTACATCCCCTGTGGACCCCGTGGTCACACTCAGGACATCTTCATGGCCTTCCCTCTGACCACCGGGCCCCATGGTCACAATCAGGATGTCTTCACATCTCCTGTGAGGCTCTAGTCCCTGCAGACTTGGCTCCCAGCCTGGCAGTGCTGGCCCCACCGTAGGGTCTCATCTGGAGCTGGGGGCTTCTTTGCCCTGCAGGGTTGGGGCACATCGGCACTGCGGGTGGCTCCTCCCACACCCTCACAGGAGTGGGTATTCCATGTCCAATCAGCACCCAGGGTGTTTGAGCACGTGCGTGATGCTCCCAGAAGATTGAGGGCAGGAGGAGAAGGGGACGACAGAGGATGAGATGGTTGGATGGCATCACCGACACAATGGACATGGGTTTGGGTGGACTCCGGGAGTTGGTGATGGACAAGGAGGCCTGGCATGCTGCAGTTCATGAGGTAGCAAAGAGTCGGACACGACTGAGTAACTGAACTGAACTGAACTGATCTGAGCCACAGTCAGCTCCTGATCTTGTTTTTGCTGACTGTATAGAGCTTCTGCAAAGAATACAATCAGATTATGAAGATTATTAGCATTACTGCTGTTAATGAGATGAATGAAACTATACATGAAAAAAATCATGCTGTGTGTTCATCAGATAATATGCAGCATGCTCTAATGTCTGAATATTTGCAACATGGACTGTAGCCTGCCAGGCTCCTCTGTCCATGGAATTCTCCAGGCAAGAATACTGGAGTGGGTTGCCATTTCCTCCTCCAGGGGATCCCAAGTCTCCTGCATCTCCTGCATTGCAGGCAGATTCTTTAGCACTGTGCTGCCTGGGAAGCCTGTGTACATCAGTGTAGTAGGAGTAATATAGTGACATCCCTGGCAGGACTAGAAAGTGCGGCAGGAAGGTCATATTTATTAATACTACTACAAATATAATGAAGGCAATTTTTGCTCATGTTGAGTGTATAACTTGAGAATAGTGGAAATCAGTGCATGAGGGCTCCTATAATAGTGAACACTGCTCCCATTGACATTACATGATGGAACTGTGCTACTGCGTAGTATGTACCATTGAGAACGATGTCCAGGGATGAATTAGCTAAGACCATTCCTGTCACATGACCTACTGTCAAAAGAAAAAGCCTAAAGCTCATAATGGAGTAGGATATCATGTAATATTAATTCCGTAAAGAGTTACTTTTACTTCTGTCAGAATAGAAATAACTACGTTAGCTGATGTTAAGTATGTTCATTGTTTGACATCTATCCCTACTGTAAACATATGATGGGTCCACAAAATAAGTTCTTAAAAGCCCACTGACATGACTCATACTTTCCCCATGTATCTGAAAGGCTCCTTTTCTCCTAATATGTAATGATATGTGAGATTACTCCAAACCCTGGTAGGCTACAAATACAGACCTCAGGGTGACAAAAGAATCAAAACATATGTTGGTATTGGATTCGGTCTCCTCTTCAGGGCCAAAAACAGGAGTGTTTATACTTCTGTCTGTTAACAGTATGGTGATTTCAGCTGCTAGAACTGAGTGATAATGATAGCAACGTGCCTGTAATTGCTGTTGTTTAGCCACTAAGTCGTGTCCGACTCTTTTGCGACCCCATGGACTGTTGCCCACAAGGCTCCCCTGTCCATGGGATTTCCCAGGCAAGAACACTGTAGTGGTTTGCCATTTCCTTCTACAAGGGATCTTCCCAACCCAGGGGTTGAACCCACATCTCTTGCATTGCAAGCGGATTCTTTACCACTGAGCCACCATAATTAACGCAGATCAAACAAATAATGGTGTTGGGTATTGGAATGTGTCTGCTGGGTTTCTTAAAAATATGTATTTCTTTGGCTGTGCTGGGTCTTAGTTGCAGTACGCGGGGTCAGTAGCTGTGGCGCATGCAGGCTTAGTTACCCTGTGGCATGCGCAATCTGTTTCCCGGCTAGGGATCAAGCCTGTGTTCCCTGCCTTGGAAGACAGATTCTTAACCACTGGACTACCAGGGAAGTCCCTGTGGGCTGATTTTACAGTAAGATTATAGCTCTTGACTGAAAAAAAAAATCATGCACAATGTGAGAGTTGTGAGTGAAGTTTTATTTGGGGACAAAATGAGGACTATAATAGCCGGGGATACAGCATTTCAGGTAACTGAGAAACTGCTCCAAAGAGGTAGGGGCGAAGTTCAGTATGTATGTGATCTTGGTGAAGGGGGAGTGTGTCCATTCAAGTACATATTTTTTGCAGAAGATTGCTGCTCTTCACCAGGAAGCCATGAAGGATTTTAGTGTTTTTCTGAATACAAGGAGATGTATGAACTGGGCTCATGAAATCTTCTCCTGAAAATAGCTATCTGAAGACCTGTTCTGCCAGTTTTTCCCAGAGCACACAGTGCCTCATTCCTGATCTCCACCCTGAAGTCTTTTCAGAGAGTGTTGAAGGTCAGCAGCTGTAGCAGCTCATAATTTAATCCTAATAGAGGTAGATGGCAAGAGCCAATTTTTAGTTGGCCTTGTGATGAAGTTAATAGCACCAAGAATTGAAGAGAAACCTGCTAAACATAAGGAGAAAATGGTTAGGTTGACAGAGGCTCCTGTATGGGCCAGATTGCTGGCTAGAGGTGGATATATACTTCAGGTGGTACCAGAACCATCTTCTACTGTTGATGACAAGAGTAAGAGTAGAATGATGGGGCAAGTAGTCAAAAGTTTATATTACTTTTCAGGGAAATCTGTATCTAGCGCCCTATTTATTAGTGGGACAAGTTAGTTTCCAAACCCTCTAATCATAATGGGTACAACTATAAAGAAAATTATTATAAATGCAGGGGCTGTTATGACTACATTACAGATTTGGTCATCTCTAAGAAGTGCTCTTAGCATAGCTCATCATGGATTAATACTTAAGGTGTCGCCTACTATTCCAGGTCAAGCACTAAATAATAAATATAAAAGTGCCAATATTTTTGTGCTTTGTTGAAAACGAACAGCAATTTATGAACACGAGTGAAATAACTGAGCTAGCATTAGACTATCAATCTAAAGAAAGAGATTGAGCCCCGTTTTTGCCAAATCCTGTGTTCAGTCAACAAATTGAGCTGCAAATTCAAAGAAGCAGCTTCAGTTAATTCTGCCAGTGCTTCTTCCACTTTTTTGGGCTGTTTTGAAGGCAGACGAAGTAGATTGAAGCCAATTGACTACAGTATTTATCTGTAAACTAAGATTTCATGGAGTAGAATCCTATCAATCTAGTAAGGATTTTGCTTAATTAAAATCTAGCAAGGATTTTCCTTAATTAAATTGATATACGATAGAGTCTTACAATCCTTATCTTCAGGAATTAAGTAAATTATACTTGCTTAGGGTTTTGAAAGCTCTTGGTCTAAACTAACCTAAATTCCTAGCCCAGCACTGATAGAAATGGGTGTTATGGGTAGTCATAGTGTAAATATTATGATCAGTAATGATAGAAAGGTTGTTTTGTATGTTTGAATTGTCATTTTATTTTTATGTTGTTTATTGAAGGGTATATATGGTTGGTGAGGTAGAGTATGTTAGCTGCATGTAGAAATATACGTAGAGTTGGGACTTCCCTGGCGGTCCAGTGGTTAAGAATCTGGGCCTCTAATGAAGGAGGTGAGGGTTTGATCCCTGGTCAGGGAATCACAATCTTACATGCCACACAGTGTGGCCAGAAAAAAGAACTATTAGGTAGTTTTTTAAAAAAAAAGAAATATATGTTGAGTAGTACTCTGATGGCTATCAGTGTTGGTAGAATGTTATCTTTTTATCTCTTGAATAATTACTCATTTGGGTAAAATCTTTGCTAGTGGTAGGAGACCTCCTAATGATCCTATAATAGTAAGGGTAAGGACTGTGATGGAAACTGTTTTATTTCATGTGTATGACACTGTTCTGGTATACGAGTTGCCCATCAATAGTAAGAAGATAGTGAATGTTATGATATAAATGAGTATGTTTAGAATTTCTGTGGTTGGATTACACATTATAATAGCTGTTATTCATCCTATATGGGCAACTGATGAATGAGCAGGCTAAAATTTTTGTAGTTGAGTCCCCCTCAGCCTCCAATTATGATTCATAATATAGCTATGATTAATAGTATGTGTAGGGTGATGGATGGTGAGATTTGTTATAGAACTGATAGGGGTGCAAGTCTGTTGCATTAATCGCATCACCTGCTGTTCATGGAATGCCTGGTTACTTCAGGCACTCAGGAGTGAGATGCGGAAAGTCCTAATTTTGTGACAAGGGCTATTGTTATGATGGTGGATACTTTGGATTAATTAAAGATTTTTGTAGTGTTCATTGCATTACAATGAGTAGTCAGTCTACTCATTGACCAGAGTATGCTGGATTAATAATAATGGCCATTACAGTAGTATTGATGCAGTAGATTGTTTTAGAAAATATTTATTGGATGTTTCTATAGCTTATGGGTTAAATTTGTTTTAGAAAGGGAATAACATTAACCAGTGTGAGCTTATTATTACAACTGTGGTTCCTGAGATGGTCAACAGAGTGACAGTAAAAACAATAGGGTTTATTAGATACTGAAAGGATGTAAACCAACATACTTGGGGCCTGGGCCTGATAGCTTATTCAGTGGACCTTACTGTAAAATGTGCTCTCGTGTGATACATGAAGAATGTAAAATTCTTAAGGGTAGGTTCAATTCCTATGATTCTAGGAATCAGAGGGTTTAGACCTCTATTATTTATTCTATCAAAGTAACTCTTTGTCAGACACATTTCTTATGTTTGTGGTGGGATGCCTGCTGATAGGCAGAGAAACCTCTCATATACATAGGGCTGGTATTAGTGGTAAAAGAAAAAATTTTATAAACGATGTATAAGTTGATCATATCAAAATAGTGGGTAGGATATTTGAACTCATAGAAAGGAGATTGTTAGGAGGAGTGGTTTTCTGGTTTGATTTTTTTTATTTTTATTTTTTATTAGTGTATAGTTGGCTTATGGTATCGTGTTAGTTTCAGATGAACAGCAAAGTGATTCAGTTATACATATACCCATTTTGTTTTCAGATTCTTTTCCCATGTACATTATTACAGAATATTGAGTAGAGTTACCTTTGCTAAGGTACTTTGGCCACCTCATGCGAAGAGTTGACTCATTGGAAAAGACTCTGATGCTGGGAGGGATTGGGGGCAGGAGGAGAAGGGGACGACAGAGGATGAGACGGCTGGATGGCATCACTGACTCGATGGACGTGAGTCTGAGTGAACTCCGGGAGTTGGTGATGGACAGGGAGGCCTGGCGTGCTGCGATTCATGGGGTCGCAAAGAGTCGGACACGACTGAGCGACTGAACTGAACCTTTGCTCTACAGTAGGTCCTTGTTGGCTATCTATGTTATATATAGTAGTGGGTATATGTTAATCTCAAACTCCTAATTTGTTCCTCCCCTCCATTTTTGCCTTTGGTAACCGTAAGTTTGTTTTCTGTGTCTGTTTCTGTTTTGTAAATAAATTTGTATCATTATTTTTAGATCCCACATATAAGTGATATCATACATATTTGTCTTTCTCTGACTTCACTGAGTATGATAATCTCTAGGTCCATCCGTGTTTATGCAAATGGCATTATTTCATTCTTCATGGCGGATATCCCACTGTAGTATATGTGTCACATCTCCTTTATCCGCTCATCTGTCAGTGGACATGTAGGTTGCTTCCACGTCTTGGCTGTTGCAAATGGTGCTGCAGTGAACACTGGAGTACATGCGTCTTTTCAAATTATGGTTTTTCTGGATATATTCTAAGGAGTGGGATTGCTGAATCATATGGTATCTCTGTTTATAGTTTTTTAAGGACAGTGTAGGAAGGTTTCCTTTTCTCCACACTCTCTCAGGCATTTATTGTTTGTAGACGTTTTAATGATGGCCATTCTGACCAGTGTTAGATGATACTTCATTATAGTTCTGATTTGCATTTATCTAATAATTAGCAGTGCTGAGCATTTTTTTTCTTGCATCTGTTGGCCACGTGTATAGACAGGCAGGAGACGTTCTTTGGAGAAATGTCTATTTAGATCTTGTGTCCATTTTTTGATTGGGTTGTTTGGTTTTTTTAATATTGATCTGCATGAGCTGCTTGTATATTTTAGAAATTAATCCCTTGTCATTCCCATCGTTTGCAAATATTCTCTCACATTCTGTGGGCTGTCTTTTCATTTTGTTTATGGTCTCTTCTGCTGTGCAAGAGCTTTTAAGTTTATTGTCAAAATGAGTATACTACCCAAGGCAATCTACAGATTCAGTGCCATCCCTATCAAATTACCAACGGCATTTTTTGCAGCTCTAGAACAAAACAATCTTAAAATGTGTATGAAAATATAAACCCCAGATCATAAAAGCAATCTTGAGAGGAAAAAAAAGGGGGGGGGGGTGGCAGAGATGCAGGAATCAGGCTTCTTGACTTCAGACTGTACTATAAGCTATAGTAATCACGACAGGAGTGTCTTAATGATATTAACTGTATATAATTCTGGCATGTAGGGATTGTGAAATACTGCTAAAAACAGGATGGTCGTGAAAACACTTATTATGATGATATTGACATATTCTGCCTGAAAGATTAGAGAGAATGGGCCTGTTACATTTTCTATGCTGAAGCTGGATACATGTTTTGATTCTCCTTCAGTTAAATAGGGCTCAATTGGTTTCTGCTAGAATAGAAATAAAACAGTTTCTGGCTGGGGGTCAGGATGGGAAAAATAGTCTTAAGTGTTCTTGTGTAATCATTATTGTTAAGTGTAAATGATCCATTTATCAGTAGGAATAATAAGAACATAATTGCTAATGTTACTTCGTATGACAAGTAACTGCTGCCCACAAAGCTCCAATTAATGTGTATTTTGAATATGAACTCATCCAGAGGAGAGGATGGAATAAATGGCTAGATTTTATATATCAAATATAAATAGTAGACACAAATTTATATTAATTAGTAGATAAGGTATGTGAAGAGGAATTCATAATGTGACATCCAGGGTTAAGGCTAGCATTGGTGCAATAATAAACATAAATTGATGAGATTGATGGTTGTAGAGGTTCCTTAATAAATAATTTAACTGCATCAGCAATGGGCTATAATAATTTATAGGGGCTGATGATGTTTGGCCCTTTCTGGATTTGTATATAGTATAGGATTTTCCTTTCAGTTAATGTGAGGAATGCTACAGTGAGTGAAATGGGGTAATTAGTGAAAGAACTTTTGATTATAAACATATTCTTAGGAAGAGGACTTGAATCACTGTGGATAAAGGTTTATTTAAGCTTTATGCAATTGCCATACTCTGCCACCTCATCAAAACCTGCTCTATAGTAGGGTATGAATAAATTAATTGAATGAAGATTATATAATCATTTAGTTTGATGACATTTTGTAAAATAGGCCTTATTTCACTTGTCCTTTCATTTTGGGAGAAATCTATAATAGAAACCAACTGGGATTGCTCCAGTCTGAACTGAGACCACATGGGACTTTAATTGTTGAACAAACAAACCATTAACAGCATTGGGATGTCCTGATCCAGCATCAACTTCAGAAACCCTATTATCAGTGTGAACTCTAGAACAGGGTTCTGCTTTTATCCTTGAGATAGCTTGTTCAGTGTTCTAGATCCATAGGTGATAAAGCATCTTGATTAGCTGGTCTAAGTTTCAGTCACTCAGAGGTTTTTTTATTCTTCAAGGTCACCCCCACCAAAATCATAAATCCATTAAAAGCTATGTCATCCCTTAAAGTTCAGTCATTATTTTTCTTTGGGGGGATTAACTAAAGCTCCATAGAGTCTTCATATCTTACATTATTCCCACCTCTTCAGCAGAAGGTCAGTTTCACTGATTAAAAGAGACAAAACCCTCGTGTGACCTATCATACAAGTTCTTATTAAAAAAAAAAAACAAAGACAGGGCTACATACGCCGACCTAGGGTAACCTGTTAAACAGATGTCACTGGGCAGGCAGTGCCTCTAACACGAGAAAAGTGCTACAAGGTTTGCTACAAGGTTTTAATCAACAGGCAGGGTTTGTGATTGCCTACTTCCTTTTACTTTTTTTAATTTCCCCTTAAATGCGCGCCTGTGTTGGGTTAACAATTGTTTAAATAGATAGGTCTTCATTTAAGGTTCAGTTCGGTCACTCAATCGTGTCTGACTCTTTTCGACCCCATGGACAGCAGCACACCAGGCTTCCTTGTCCATTACCAACTCCTGGAGCTTGCTCAAACTCATGTCCATCAAATCGGTGATGCCATCCCACCATCTCATCCTCTGTCGTCCCCTTCCCTCCCTGCCTTCAATCTTTCCTAGCATCAGGGTCTTTTCCAATGAGTCAGTTCTTCACATCAGGTGGCCAAAGTATTAGAGTTTCATCATTAGTCCTTCCAGTGAGTACTCAGGACTGATTTCCTTTAGGATTGACTGGTTTGATCTCCTTGCAGTCCAAGGGACTCTCATTTAAGTTTATTTTAATGTTAACTATCAGTACATTATCCATTCTGATATAAGCTTATGCAAGGAGAAATATTTCTTGTTACTCGTATTGACAGTATTATTGTACTATTAACTGCAAGATTAGTCCAGTATTACATTAGGAGTTGGTTTGTTTACCATGAGTATTAAGATGAATGTGTGGTTGATCGTGAATGCTTTCTTAATTGGTGGCTGCATTTAAACCAACTGTGGTATTGTTGGGGCTTTCCTAGTGGCTCAGGTGGTAAAGAATCTGCCTGCAGATTCAGTCGAGACCTGGATTCAATCCCTGGGTTGGGAAGATCCTCTGGAGAAGGGAATGGCTACCCAGGCCAGTATTCTTGCCTGGAGAATTCCATGGAGAGAAGAGCCTAGTGGGCTACAGTCCATGGAATCATACAGAGTTGGAGACAGCTGATCAACACACACACACACACACACACACACACAGAGTATTATTGGTGCTTACTCTCTAGGGAAATTTGTACCCTAGGGAAATTTGTAACTAAAAGCTGTTCCTTTTTAGCATAATATTTACAATTATATTAAAAATTATGTTTTTAAAGTCATATTTAAAGTTGAACTAAAATTATTTTCTGGACAACCAGCTGTCACCAGGCTTTTCTGGTGTGTCACTTCTGCTCATAAATCTTCTATTTTGCCATACAGATGAGCTTGTTCTTATTAACTGTTCATAAATAGCTCATCTGATTTCAGGTTATTTAACTTCTCTATGTTAACATTTTCTAGTTATATCTTTATGCAAAAGGTAAAAGAGGTTGCTTTTTGGTACTTTTAATGATTCTTGCATCTTTCCCTTATGGTACCTTATCTAGCCCCTGATTTAAATTTCTGTTTCCTATACTTTACTTTTACTTTTTATTAAGACATAGTTGATTTACAATGTCATGTTAGTTTCAGTGTACAGCAAAGTGATTCAGTTATACATATATATATATATATATATCTTTTTTTAACATTCTCTTCCAATATAGGTTATTGAGTATAGCTCCCTGTGCTATATGGTAGGTACTTATGGTTGTCTATTTTATTATATAGTAGTGTGCATATTTTAATACCAACTCTTGATTTATCCTTCTGACCCTTCACATTGTTAACCATAAATTTGCTTTCTGTGTCTTGAGTCTACTTCTGTTTAATAAATAAGTTCATTTGTATCATCTTTTTTAGAGTCCACATATAAATGACATCATATGACATCATCTGTCTTTGTCTGGCTTACTTAATATGTTAATCTGTAGGTCCATTTATATTGCTGCAAATGGCATATTTCATTCATTTTATGGCTGAGTAGTATTTCATTGCATACATATACCACATTTGCTTTATCCATCCCTCTGTCAATGGACATTTAGATTGCTTTCGTGTCTTGGCTATTGTAAATAGTGCTGCTGTGAACACTGGAGCGCATATATCATTATGGGTGTATGAGATTCCATGATACCACGAGTGCACCCCTCCTACCATCGTGATTTCTTGTCTTTGTCTGTAGAATATGTTTTTTGGTAGGTTCCAGCCTGGAAAATCCCGTGGACGGAGAAGCCTGGTAGGCTGCAGTCCATGGGGTCGCAAAGAGTCAGACCCGAATGAATGACTTCACTTTCACTTTTCACTTTCATGCATTGGAGAAGGAAATGGCAACCCACTCCAGTGTTCTTCCCTGGAGAATCCCAGGGATGGGCGAGCCTGGTGGGCTGCCGTCTATGGGGTCGCACAGAGTCCGACACGACTGAAGCGACTTAGCAGCAGCAGCAGTCTCTTTTACGGAAGGCTGTTTAGCAGCTAGTTGTGATTTTGGTGTTCTTGTGGGAGGAGGTAAGCTCAAGGTCTTCTATTCCACCATCTTGTCTTCTCTCCTCTCTCCTACACTTTAGATGTTGAATGAATGTTTTGTTTAATTTACTTGTGATAGTTGAGCTTGGTGGGTTAGTTTTAGTACAAAGTGTTCATGCAGTATGAAATCCCCTGGGTATAAACTTTTTTATTTTCTTTAAGCTACACTTTGATTCATCCAAGCACTTTCTGGTATGCTTACCTTGTTATGACTTCCCTCCTTTTATATGTTTGAATATTTGTAGCAACTGGAACCTAATGTGAATTGGGTTATATAATGTGTTATGTAATATTAGTACACTAATGTATATGATCATGCACATGGAGCAGATGATATATGATAGGTATAATCATGAACTAATTATGTATGCTAAAGCATATGTATGTACTTACATATGTGGAAGGCACATAATGCCCATGGTACATAGTATTGTTAGTTTTTATGATATCATTTTTTAATACTTACAATCAACTGTGTCTACCTCAGGTCAACTGAATTAAAACCTCTGGCAACCTGGAAAACTGCATTGTCTACGAGCCTTTCCCACCCCCAGGATTCTGATGTCCTCTCAGTTTTGAGAGCCTCTGTCCTAGAGGCAAGAGCTTCCAGGTGGCTCAGTGGTAAAGAATGCGCCTGCCAAATGCAGGAGACCTGGGTTTGATCCCTGGGTAGGGAAGATCCCCTGAGAAGGAAATGGCAACCCACTGCAGTAGTCTTGCCTGGAGAATCCCATGGACAGAGGAGCCTGTCAGGCTGCTATCCACAAGGTTGCAGAAGAGTCAGACACAACTGAGCACGCACACATATCCTAGAGGCAAAGGATGTGGCCCAAGGATGTCTCCCTAGAGAGACGATGAGCCTT
>NW_011495018.1:19728855-19764738 GCF_000754665.1 Bison bison bison
CGATGAGCCTTGAGGGAGGGCAGAGGGGAAGGGACCACCATGTCCTGGTTCCACAGGTGCTCTCCCAGTGCTGCAGGAAGTCCCTGAGAGATCGGCCCAGGGAACCTTTCGCAGCCTTACCTGGCCTCCCTCTTCAGGCAAGTCCGAAACTGACCTTTACCGAATGCTGGGACTATTGATGAGCATTTGTACTGCCCAAATTCAGGCACTTGAAGCTGAGAGTCAGAATCTATAGAAAATTAAGTTACCTTGTCATAAATTAGAAAGATCTTGTAAACGGAATGTTCTAGGACTAACTCTACTCGTTCTGCTTGTTATTGTTGTCGGGTGGCGGGAGGGGGAGATGCTAATTGGGAAAAAGGAAAAGTGTCAGTGCATGAACTATGACTTAACATTTCAGAGTCTGAAGTCTTGTACCCTCCAACAGAGAAGTTTGTCGGAGTGTCTTGGTATCTGTGCATGAACAGGGAGCATCAGTTTTCACCAGATCTTTCACAGATGCACAACTAAATTCCTGCAAACCATGAGGTAATAGCCTAAAAAGTCATTTTTTTTTAACTCAAATTCAGTTCTCTACTTATCCTCCAATCTTCTCACTGGTTAAATTTCTCCAGTCCTTGCCATCCTAGCTGACCTTCAGCCCCACCTGATGTCAAACCTGGGCAGAAAGCAATTTGGTCAAAAGTATTTCTCTTTCTTCTTTCTTTGTTAGAGAAATATAAAGGCTCAGCTTCTAAAATGTTCCCCAAGTTGAAAAATGTGACATACAAAGTCAGTACCTAGGGAAATGAAACTTACCGTAGTGTAGATTTAGCCATTTTCTACAATTTATGGGAAAGGCAAAAAATTAAAAATAAAAAAATATTGAATTTCATACAATTTTTTTATCATATTGTAAAGTGAAAGGCCACATTCCATTTATATAAGGAACTCTGATGGGCTTCTGGGTCCCCTGGAACCAGAAGCCAAATTGCCAAGAACAGAGCGGAGCGATCCCTGAGCTGCATAGATGTTTCCTGGGTAAAGAAAACTGAGAAACCGTTGCAGGGCAAACTGCTGCATGGCATTAAAAAAAAAAAAATGCAGGCACTTTTCTTTCCTTGGAAAACTATCTTACAGGTTTCCAAGGGATCTAAGATGGTGATGTTTGGATTTTCTTTTTCCAGGTAAGTGTTGATCATTTAGGGATGGGAACATGAGTGTGGCAGGATTTTTTTGGCCTCGTCGCTTCTGTGGGACCAGGCTCCTAGGGCTTCACAAATTGAGCTGATTCAACTATCTGCCAGGTGCTAGAACCTCCACTCAGGGATAAAGAGCATCTCTCTCACCTCTGGAGCCATGCTCTGTTGGCATGGGCTGGCGGCTTTGAGAAATGAACTCCTGCTGGGCACACGTGCTGGTTTCTATGGCAACAGCCATCCAGGCTTGCGCCAAGGTTATTGGACTTAGTGAGTCCCCACAGAGACTAAAGACAACCTGTCTGGTGCCTTCCTAGGAATGATTTTTTTTTTAATCTTCCCCAACCTGGCTGCTGATAGTCACTGACAACTTGGTGCAACATCCATGCTCTGCATCCCAAATACATCCCACAAATTCCAGCTTCTATCAGGCTGTTTTTCTGCCTCCAAACAGGATGACATCACAGTGTAGCAACTTGCAAAGATAGCATGTTTTTTTTTAAACTCAGCTTTATTGCAACAGAAGGTTACTTACATCCCTTATTAACTACAACTTACTGAGTACCCCTGATCTAGCAAGCACTGTCCTATGCACTCAACATACATAATCTCACTGTTCAGAATGTCCCACAAAATCAATGTTACGATCCCTTTTTCATATTGTTTAGCCTGCAAGTGGGTTTTTTTTTTTTTTTTTTTTGCAATTTTTTTCTTATAGTTGATTTCTGATTTCAGGATATTGTGGTTGGAAAAGACGGTTGATTTCAATTTTCTTAAATTTACCAAGGCATGCTTTGTGGTCCAGCATGGGCTCTATCCTCAAGAATGCTCCATGTGCACTTGAGAAGAATGTGTGTTCTGCTGCTTTGGGATGGAATGCTCTATAAATATCGATTAAGTCTGTTCAGCAGTAAGTGGTGTCTTTGGTGTGCTCATGAGAGGAGGTGAACTTAAGGTTCTTCCCTTCCACCATCTCCACCAAACAGCCTCACTTCTGCTGCTGGGGCTGGAAAAGGTGTATTTCAAGTTTCCTGCGGGTCACCCTCAGAGGTACTCACACAGCTTATTTTTTCTGTTTGGTCTATCTCCAGCGACAGTGAACACAGGCAGCCTCTGCTTCTTTTTTGTTTTGCCCCAAAGGCAGTGTTCTACAGAGTAAAACAGTGGCCTTGAAAATAGTAACAGTTCTAAGATGGATTTTTTGTTTGTTTCTTTGTGCCTCATTGAATTCCACTCCCTTGCAAGGGGCTGCATGCACAGGCCCCACACCTGGCTCTTCAGAGTTCCTAGTGTGAAATCACATTTTCTGTTTCATAGATGATGAAATTGGGGACCAAAGAAGCCAAGTAGCACCTCTGATGTTCTGCAGTTACAGGTGATGGATTCTAGATGGGAGCCCAGCTCCTCGTGATTCCACCAAATCCATCCTGTGTTTCCATCACTCTGCTCCTACCTTGACAACAAGTTACCTTTATCATTCTTCTCAGAAGACTTAGTAACTTAAGAGGTCTTATGTGGTTTCTAAGCTTCTCTGTGCTTTAAACCATCTTCTGTCCTTTGAACAGTTCTTTCTCTCCCATCCTTTCCTGCATCATCTTAAATTTTCCACCTTTCTAAGTAGAGCCCTAAATGGGAAAAACTGTCCTAATAAGACTAATAGAAGTTTTCCAACTTGTACCTTTTAATGCCATGACCTGCCAAGATCATGGCCTTTGAGACGTCTCACACAGGTTTTGGGGGGCTATGTTTGTTCTGACAATTATCTTCTGGGTTTCAACCTTCTGAAGAAAGCAATAGTGGGGAAGAGCTGGGGAAAGATGGGCAAAAGAACAGAGATAAATTGCCTGGAATAAGTAAACAATCTGATATATCAACATGTAGTAGAAATAATAGGACAACATCGAATTATTCTAAACTAATGGATGAAGAATGCTCACTGACTATCATAGTTTGGTGCTCATGTATTCTTTGGATAAAGGCTGGCATCTTTACCCACTTGCAAAATTTTGCCAAGTGCCAGCTTCCCCAGCCAATGATCACAGGAAACAGGCTGCCTCCTAAATTTCACATCTGCAAACCTGATTGTTGCATTTTTTAAGCATTAATGTAGAAAAAGGCTGAGAATATTGCAGCCATCTCTCTCAGTACAGTGGTGGTAGTGACAGAGCTGGAGCTGCTTTCGGGATTTCTTCATTTCTGTAGTTTACCTTTCTCTAGGCAGTGGGTTTATTTATTGTTCCTTCCTCTTTTTATTGGGCTTTCTGGGCTTTGCTTTTCACTAACAGGTTGGCCTCCATTTACTGGCCTCAGCAAAGGTGGTCATCCAAGCCCCTCAGAGAATCACAGTTCTCCTAGACGTAAAATCAGGAACAGAGAAATTATCCAGTAGTCTGGGGACACTCAAGTTCTTTCTGTAAAAGGCCAACTTTTCAATCCACAGGAAATGAGGAATGACACCAAATTAGCAATGATTTCGTCCTTGTCAGAATCCTTCACCTTTTTTTAAGCAGAAAATAAAGTTCAGATTCATTACTCTACTTTCTGACACAAGGTATTCTGATTCCATCCTGTCTTCCCCACTCTTCTCTTCAAATGAAAGAAGTGCTTTGCTCTGATCTCAGGACAATGAATATTTATCGAACCATTGCTGTGTGCCAGGCACTAGGTGAAAAGTCATTTGCATGGGTTATCTGGAACCACTCCCAGCTACAGAAGAGAAAACTAAGGCACAGAGAGCTTGGCCCAGCATCATGCAGCCTCCTATATGTAAAGTCAGATTCTGAGCCCTCGCAGGTTTGACCCCAGTTCAGTTCAGTTCAGTTCAGTCACTCAGTCGTCTCCGACTCTTTGCAACCCCATGAATCACAGCTTCCCAGGCCTCCCTGTCCATCACCAACTCCCGGAGTCCACCCAAACCCATGTCCATTGAGTCAGTGATGCCATCCAACCATCTCATCCTCTGTAGTCCCCTTCTCCTCCCACCTTCAATCATTCCCAGTATCAGGGTCTTTTCAAATGAAGTCAGTTCTTCTCACCAGGTGGCCAAAGTATTGGAGTTTCAGCTTCAACATCAGTCCTTCCAATGAACACCCAGGTCTGATCTCCTTTAGGATGGACTGATTGGATCTCCTTGAAGTCCAAGGGACTCTCAAGAGTCTTTTCCAACACCACAGTTCAAAAGCATCAATTCTTCACCCCAGAGGCTGAGCCCTTTACTGACATCACTCTGTCTCTCAAGCCACCCAGGACAAGCTGAGCTTTCCCCTCCAGCCACCCAATACCTGACCTTCAAAGCTCTGCCAAAACCCCGCTCTTTCAAGACATCTTCTTTGACCACTACAAGGTGACGGCAAATTCTCTCTTTGGATCTCCTCAACCATTTACTGTCTCCACATTGATCCTGGCAGTGACTCTCTGCTGCCTTCTGTTCTGTGACAGTGGAGGACAGTGGAAAGAATTGCTCCTGAATCACACAGACTTGGATTGAAACCCACCTTGGGTACTTTCTGGCTGTATGACTGTCCATTCATTCACCACCAAGTATTCATTCAGCACCTAACATGTGATACATTTTAAGGCTCCAGTGGTGAGCACAACACAGACCAACCCCTGTCCATTTAGGACTTTTCTGGATCTTGAGCAAGAGACCTGATCTCTTTAAGCTTTAGTTCCTCATCTCTAGAATGGGAATAATAATACTGATCTTATGTGCTCAGCTCAGAACAGCCAAGAAGTATCAGAGTACCCTGTAGAGTGCTTAGCACACCGTACGCGCTCAACAAATGGTAGCTGTTGTAATAACTACCACGATAAGTATTTAGTTCTCTTAGCGTCAACCTTATTTCCTCAACAGGGCTCCACTGTAGGGTCTGACTGTGTGAGTCACCACTCCCTCCCTCCTTCCCTCCTTCTCTCTCTGTCTCATCACTTCCAAATGACAAGCCAGGATTTGGTGAGCAGAAACAGGTATTCATGGACATAGCTATAGTAACCAAAAGTCGACTGCAGCCCATGGGACTGCCCTTCCTTATGAGTAATGCTGGCCCCAAACCTAAAATCTTGGGGCTGACCCAACCTGATTAGCATTTTGTATCAGCTTCTGTTGGGCAGTAAGAACTCCCCAAGTCATCTCCTGATTGGCATTGTTCAGAACGTTCTGCTTTAAAGGGAGATGGCCCTCCAAGCCCCAAGCATTAATCATTTAATTCACTCATTAACTCTGGGCCCCTCACAGTCATCCTTCCGTGACACAGAAGTTCCTTGCAGCCACAGCTAAACAGCTTAGAGGTACGAACACAGCTATCCAGGCCACTGGTTTAGAATCCAGAGTAATACTGTTCCTCTTGGGAAGTGGCCATGCGCATGTTCCCCACAGGGCTGGCCATCTCACAGCACACATGAGTAAGGAAGCAGGTGAGAGAGAGGGGATTCATTTCAAACTTGTTTCCAGCACCAGCCAACATGCTTTTCTGGTTGTAACTCATCTTCATTTGCCCAGTTATGGTGTAAAAATCAAACACAAACACGGATTTAACCTAGTTCTTCACCTGCTCAATTGCTCATGACTCTCTGGAGGAGATCCCAGTTCCTTTGCAGGCTCTGCCTTTTCTCTTCTGCCTCCTGCCTTCCCTTCCAGAATTGTTTCTTGCCAGCTCCCAACCCTCACACTCTGCACTCCCGTCACTTCAAACCTCTGGCTGCCTCTGTAATACACCCTGCTGCTTCCCTCCCCCTGCCTTCGTCACTCTTTTCCCTCCCTCATTCTTTCCCTTGCCCACCTGGTAAATTCCCTCTCGGTTCAGGCTAACTTCATTTATGAGGCTAATTCCCATGTTCACCCAGGTGGAGCTGACCGTTCCCCTCCTTGGTCCTGTCACTGTTTAGTGGTTCCTGCCATCCTGCAGGACTCTTACAGGAGATGAGGGAGAGGGTGCCCCCAAATACACCAGATGTCAGCCATGTGCCACACCATGGGCACTTTGTGTAAACTCACTCTGATGTTTGCACAGTCCTTCCCCCGTTAGATTACACAAAAGATGAAGACAGGCATCACTTCTTTTTTATCACAGCATCCTTGATGCCTAGTACTTTGTAGGTGCCGCCCCTCCCAGGATGTTTATAAGCTTAAATTCAGCTTGTACAATAGTTGAAAAATGAATGATCAGTGTCCACTATGAAAGTGGCCAAGTGGTTAAGCTTTCATACAGCAAGACCAGCAACAGAGTAGTTCTTACGCTGTCATCATTAGACTGAGCCCAGGACACCCCCATCTAAGGTCAGCTTTAAGGGCTGGAAACAGCAAAAGAAGGTAGGAAAAAGAAAAAGCTCTCACTTACTGAAGTAAACAAAATCAACTGCAAAAAGAAGGCAAGAGATAAGACAATATAGAGATTATAGTGATATCCTGGAGAATTCCATCCAGGCAACCTTGCTGTTGCTCTCCTAGCTGGATGGGTGGAGGTATAATTTATATGCTCAGACTTCATCATCCTGATTTTTTTTTAAAGGTGATAAGTTGTTTTAATCAACCTGACTTATTCTTTTTTCCCCTTGTCTGATACAGTTGTAAGCTAGAAGGCCATTTCCTGCAGTTCCTCCTTCTGTTTGGCTGATATATTATGCTCTCTTCCAAATTTTTCTCCTGAGAACATCCCTCTTTTATTACTTTTCTTCTCAGTTCTTATAATGAAAGTTTGCAAAGCATGACTACTGTGTTTATTTCTGATCTGAAAGGGAGATGGTACAAAATAGAAAGAATACGGGTACAGCTGGAATGATTTTAGAGCAAAATATTGTGTTCTTAGCAGATAAGTATCATCATGCAAATTTTAGAAGCCAGTGGTCACTGTAATTAGGGTACAGGTCTCTCAATTGTGAGAAGCCCTTGCTGCTGCTGCAGCTGCTGCTAAGTCACTTCAGTCGTATCCAACTCCTAGCGACACCATAGACGGCAGCCACCAGGCTTCTCTGTCCATGGGATTTGCCAGGCAAGAGTACTGGAGTGGGTTGCCATTGCCTTCTCCGTGAGAGGCCCTTAAAGAGAAACAAAATGAAACCAGGAGGCAACTTGCCCCTCCGCACTCAGGTGATCTGTCTTCTCCTCCAGACACTTTCTAAATTACCATCTTTTTTAAAAAATGAAGACTGCATCCATGTTTATGTTTGGCACTGAGCTAGCTACACTGTCAGCACACAATAAGGTGTTATCTTGATTAATAGGAATAATAATCATGCAACATGAGAAATCTTCAATCAGTTTTCCCTAATTTTATCAGCTCCTTTTTGCACCTTCCCTGAAGTTGCAAGTGAGAAAAAGAATTCATTTGTACACACATCCACCCTGTGCCTCGACCATCCCACTCCCTGTATGTGCCAGATGAATCTCCCAGGGATGCAAGTTACCAGGAGGAGACACTGCAATCCTGAAGCTCTATTCAGAACACTTCTCTAGCTCTGCTGCAGGTCCTTGAGCAAGTCACCCAGTGCTGCACGGTGGTTCTGCTTCCTTGCCTGCAAACACTGGGGCCTCCACCTCTGCTTTATCTGCCCTTTCAGATGGCACAGCCTTGGGCCCAATCACACTAACCAGCAAAACGATGCTGCCCTTCATGATCTCCTACAGGGTTTCTTGTACTTGACTTCTCTCTTGCAGGGAATGGTTTTAAAATAATGCTGGTCATATTTGCTCATTGAATGATCAAACTGAACTGCATTTGCTCCTCTGTGGTTAATACATTATTCATTCCTTAAGGCTCAGCCCAACAGTCATCTCTTCTCATGGGACCACCTTGGATACACACACAGACAAATGCATTCTGTGCCCTCAACAGCCCAGTGTTTAGACATCAACTTAATACTTGCTTTTTGTCTGTTTCCCTCTTGAGGGCAGAGACCATGTCTTACTTATTTGGGGGTACTTTGCAGCAGTTTCACCTAGTGAGGACACATAAAAACCCTCAAGGAAAAGTGGTTACAAGGGTTTAAACAGCAATCAAACTGTCAAAGCCAAAAATGTGATGTACGTGAAATGCCCAACTAGGACACTGGTTGCCCTGTCCAACTAGGCAGTGAGGTGATGCCATTCAAGGGAACCTACGGAACAGGAACCAGAAAGCACAACATAAGACCACAGAGGACTAGAAGACACAGGAGGCGAATTGGTATTTGCTTTGGTTCCCCGATTCTCTGGCTCTTAAAGCAAAATGATGCACTGACGTCTAGGGCTCATGTACAGTGACAGACCTGGAGGCTGATCAATGGCCCATGACCATCCTCAAGAGAGAATGGAAAGATATCACAGCAAGATGGAGGCAAGAAAACCGGAGCAGAGGTGAGGGTCGCCAGAGTCAAGAAACAAGAAAATTGCTTGAAGCAGGTAACAGTCTTTAAACACCACGGAGATCCTACTAAACCTGTCCATGTTTGTAGTACTGGACACTTAATCGTTTTTATGGGTTTGCATGGCCCATAAGTTCTAGTGACAATGACTACAATTATCAGTAGATCAATTAGGACTTGTTAATTGTAAGGGATGGAAAATCCAACTCAAATTGCTTTAAGTTTAAAAAAAAAAAAAAGACTATTGTTCATGTAAAGGGATTTAGACCTAAAATTCCAGATCCAGCTGCTCAATGAAGTCATCAGAAATCTGTTTGCTTCCCTCTATTAGCTTTCTTCAAGTGGAGGTAAAGATAGCCATCAAGAGCACCAGGCCTAAGTTCTTAGAGGGAAGTTCATAGTGATACAGGCTTTCCTCAAAAACTAAGAAAAACCTCAAATAAACAACCAAACCCACCACAGAAAAGAACTAGAAAAAGAACAAACAAAACCTAGGAAGGAAGGAAATAATAAAGATCAGAGAGGAAATAAAATAGAGATTTAAAAAGCAATAGAAAAAAATCAATAAACCAAGAGCTTGTTCTTTGAAAGGGTAAACAAGAAGAAAACAAAGATGACCCAACTAAACAAAATAAGAAGTGAAAGAGGAGAAATAATCGCCAGTACCACAGAAATACCAAAAACCATATGAAAAGAATAACAATTACATGCCAACAAATTGGACAACTTAGAAGAAATGGACAAGTTTCTAGAAACATAGAGCCCACCAAAACTGAATCAAGGAGAAATAGATAATTTGAACAGACTGATCACTAAAAGTGAAATAGAATCTGTAATTTAAAAAACAAAACAAAACAAAAAAACCCTGCCTGCAAGCAGAAGTCCAGGACCAGATAGCTTCACTGGGGAATTCTACCAAACATACAAAGAAGAACTTACACCAATCCTTCTCAAACTCTTCCAAAAGACTGAAGAGGAAGGAACACTCCCAAAGTCATTCTATGAAGTCACCATCACCCTGATACCAAAACCAGACAAAGACAATTCCGAAAAAAGAAAAGAAAATTACAGGCCAATATCTTTGATGAACATAGATGCAAAGTTTATCAACAAAATATTAGCAAACCAAATCCAACAATGCACAAAAAAGATCACACACCATGATCAAGTCCAATTCATCCCAGGCTCACAAGAATGGTTCAACATGCACAGATCAATCAATATGATACAGAGCATCAACTAAAGACAAAGACCACATGATCATCTCAGTAGATGCAAGACAAAGCATTTGATAAAATATAGCATCCATTCATGATAAAAAACTCTTATGAACATGGGTGTAAAGGGAACATCTCAATAAAATAAAAGGTATTTATGACAATTTTATGGAGGAAAATTCATCAGTGTCTAGCAAAATCACATATGCATCTATCCTTTCACCTCACAATTACATTTTGAGTAATCATTACTATTAAAAATACAAAATGATGGCATAGAGAGATATTTACTGGGGCATTTTTTGTCATGACAAGATTAGAAACAAGATCAGTGATCGTCAATTGGAGGTTTGTTGAAAAGCAATGAAATTTCCATATGATGGAGCATCATGCATATAAAAGAGGATATAGAATACTTCCCTGGTTATATTCTTCAGTGACAAATGGTACAAAATGCTCTTTAGAGTATGTAAACTGAAAGAGCAGGGAGTACAGTGGCTTAAGGGCTTCTCTCATAGCTTAGTTGGTAAAGAATCCACCTGTGATGCAGGAGACCCTGGTTTGATTCCTGGGTCAGGAAGATCCCCTGGAGAACGGATAGGCTCCCACTCCAGGACTCTTGGGCTTCCCTTGTGGCTCAGCTGGTAAAGATTCCTGGTTATATTCTTCAGTGACAAAGGGTACAGATGCACTTAGAGTATGTAAACTGAAAGAGCAGAGAGTATAGCGGTTTAAAGATAACTATGAATTTTTCACATTCCATTCATCCAGAATTAGGACTTGTTTTCCTTCCTTTTGAATCTGGGCTGGCTTGAAACTACTTTGACCCATAGAATATGGTAGAAACAACACTCCATCAGTCAGACTCCAGCTTTTAAGCTGACTGATAGCTTCCACTTTACTCTCTCAGAACTCTAAGTCACCATGTAGGAAGTCTTACTACCCTGCTAGAGTAACCACCTCACAGGAAAGCTCTGAAACCACTTGGAGAAAAGAGGAGGGCCCAGCTGGGCCCAGATCTTCATCCATCCTTGCCAAGGCACCTCACACATAAGTGAGCTATCTTAGATCCTCCTGGCCAACACACCCAAGCCCAGCCACCACTCAAATATCACTGGCAGCACAGGGAGCAGAAGAACCGCCCTGCAGCAGTAATATGCATATTGTTATCTTTGTTTCTTTTTATTTTGTCTTTGTATACTGTTATTTTTTAAGTGTTACATGCTTTTGTAGCAAATAATCAATTGAACATCACTAGGAATCATAATGCTGAACATGAAATGTAAATCAAAGAAGTTAAAGACCCCATAAAATTAAATTTGAATGGAAAATATCAGTATGTACTCATGTTTTTTCTGTTTCTAAAAATACTTATTTTGTTAGTTCTGTCCACTGAAAAGGCCAAGATGCAGTGACAACCCAGTGACAATGAGCAACCCTAGAGTCCAGACTGTGTCCTCTAAATATCATTACCCACAAAAAGGCACCAGGACTTCTCATAGAAATGACTGATTCCAGGTCTGAGGTTGGAAATACACAAGATGAGCCTAAGATATCTTGTTGTACCAGTAAGGCGGGGCAGCTATCAAAGGCAAATAGAGTTGGGCCCAAAGGTCATGGGAGCCAAATCCAAGGCACATAGCGGCCTAAGATGACATCATGTGAGAAAATACAATAATGACTGCACTGGATTGAAACATATCAAATCTTTAAGAGCTCATGAGTTCATCATGATACTAAAAAAATAAAATCTCAATCATCACCACTGGAGGTTGCTAAGGTACCAAATTATTACTCTAAAATTTGATAAAGTGAAAAGATCAAACATTTACTTTGCCCTTTCTGTATAAATTCTGTTTCAAAGTAATGAAAAGATTACTGGGGAGAAGTTCTTCCATACAGAAAAATCCCAGACAGATTTTATCTTCTTGGGCTCCAAAATCACTGTGGATGGTGACTGCAGCCACAAAATTAAAAGATGCTTGCTACTTGGAAGGAAAGCTATGACAAACCAAGATAGAATATTAAAAAGCAGAGACATCATTTTGCTGACAAACATCTGTATAGTCCAAGCTATGGTCTTTCCAGTAGTCAGGTATGGATGTGAGAGTTGGACCATAAAGAAGACTGAGTGCCGAAGAATTGATGCTTTCAAACTGTGGTGCTGGAGAAGACTCTTGAGAGTCTCTTGGACAGCATGGAAATCAAACCAATCAATCCTAAAGGAAATCAGCCCTGAACTTTCATTGGAAGGACTGATGCTAAAGCTCCAATACTTTGGGCAACTGATAATGAGAGCCAACTCATTGGAAAAGACCCTGATTCAGAGAAAAATTGAGGGCAGGAGGAGAAGGAGGTAACAGAGGATGAGATGGTTGGATGGCATCACTGACTCAAAGGACATGAGTTTGAGCAAACTCTGGAAGATACTGAAGGACAGGGAAGCCTGGCGTGCTGGCAGTCCATGGGGTCACAGAGTCGGGCATGACTTAACACCTGAATAACAGTAAAGGCAGAAGGAGTTGTGAAATTTGAATATCACCATTTGGCAACCCGTTGAAATAATAGATTTAGGCAATAACTATGAATCGATGCTCAAATTTACTAGCTGTAAGATTGATGAAGAATATCATAATGGAGAGATCAGGCTGACGTCGTGTAAACACACAAATCTATCTTTGCAACGCTAAAAGTAAGAGAAGCACACAACATATGCTTCCTAATATATTACAATAGAAAACACACAGCTGCAGCTATATTTTAAAATGCTCTTTTCAAAAACAAAAATGAACCTGAATCTGTTCAATCTCGCAATACAGTTGCAAGATAACAGGAAAAACCAGTAATAGAGTAACAAGCTAAATGACACAATGAGAAAGTAATCAACCAAACCCAAAATGTGGAATATTCTACAAGCCAATTGTTTAAGTACCTCCAACAAATAAAATGGCATAAGGGCGGGGAAGGGTAAGAGAATCAGATAGATGAAAACCAAATGCAGTATGTGAACCTTTTTGAGATCCTCTACAACTAAACTGCAAAGTGGCTTGGAGGAGGAAAAAAAAGCCTTTGAGTTTATCAGTTTCTTAGTTAACAAGGTGAAAGTTAAACATTTACCTACCCTATGACCCAGAAATTCTATCCCTGGTTATTTACCCAAGATAAATGAAAACATATCCACAAAAGATGTGTACAGGAAAGTTCATTGTCATTATTCATAATAGCCAAAAAGGTTGGGGGTGGGGCAGGAGATGCCCATCACAGAAGAATGAATAAAGTGTGATATATTTATATAATGGAATACTAGTTCTTAACAAAGAGGAATGAATTACTATACACACATCATGGATAGATCTCACAGGTATTATGAAGTATTCAAATACAAACCAATGTAGTATAATTTCCTGTATGTGAAGTTCTAGAATAGGCAAAACTAATTTATGGTGGAAAAGGTAAGAAAAGTGGTTGCCTGTGAAGGGAAGTTGGGATAAAAGTTGACTGGACCAGGGTGATGGAAATGTTCTTTAACTTGATAGAAATGTTCTATATCTGGATTACAAGAAAGTATGCATTTGTCAAAATCTGTGGAAACGTACTTAAGATTTGCAAATGTCATTCTAAGTAATTTTTTTAAAGAACTATAAAAAAATGCTAACTGTAGTCAAAGACTTTAAAAAGTAAGTAAATACTTTGAGAATAACAGATTAAGGGCCAAGTTTCCTAGAACTGGAGGATGGAGATACAAATGTGGAAAGGGGAACAGCTAAAATGTGCTGACTGGGACTAGAGGTCAATGTTAATTTATAGGCTTTAATATAATTTTACTAATTTCTGGTTTTAGACCTAAAGTACATGTGCATACATGTATTTCCTTCCTGGAGGAGAGCATGTAACCCACTCCAGTATTTTTGCCTGGAGAATCCCATGGACAGAGGAGCCTGGTGGGCTGCAGTCCATAGAGTCACAAAGAGTTGGACACGACTAAAGTGACTTAGCATGCATGCAAACATATATGTATTTCCTATCTCTGTCACTGAGACATCGTGGAAGGAATGAGGTAATAGTAGTGGTGAGCATGCCTAGCCACCTGAGCTTGGTTTCTAAATACTGTTTTCCATTAAAAACAGTAAGAACATTTTGATAAAGCTGATTCCACATCTGGAACAAAGGATCCTGGAACATCTTGCTGCACTAGAAATTAAGGAAGTGCTCAGAGAACACAGCTCCCCACTAGTTACTTATTAATTAACTGTACAATGGGGAAACCTGGGTACACTATCTTAACCAAATGATCAAAGTCACTAGGATCGTCCTGATTCGATGCACTGAGACTGATATAACATCACCACTTTGATATTACTGTCAAAAAACTGTAACTTAAATCTAATGATAAAGAAACTTCAGACAAACCCAAATCGGGACATTCTTAACTGGCCTGTACCCTTAAAAAACATGATACAGTTAAAAAAGACAAATATTGAAGAACTTTTCCATATGAAAAAGACTACAGGGACACAGCAACTAAATGAGTGATCCTAGATCAGGTCTGGAGTGGAAGAAAATGGATCCATTTCGATATTTGGCAAAACTAATACAATATTGTAAAGTTTAAAAATAAAATAAAATTTAAAAAAATAATAATAATAATAAAAAGTAAAGTCCTTGCTTGTGGACTTGACTATTATCCCAAAAAAAAAAAAAAAAAGAATTATTGAGAAACTTGCCAAATTTTGAATGGGGACTGAGGGTAGATAGTAATATTGTATCAGTAGTAACTTTCTGGCTCTTGATAATTATACTGTGGTTTTATAAGAAAAATGTCTTTGCTTTCAGGATATGCACACTGAAGTGTTTACTTGTAAAGGGATGTGACCTCCAATATACTCTCACATAATTCAGAAAAATATATGTAAGTAGTAAATCAGAGCAAAATGTAAGCATTTGGTAAATTTAGGCAAAGGGTGTAATAAGAGTTACTTGCACTATTCTTGCAATTTCTTTGTCAGTTTTAAATTATATATATATACACACACACACATATATAAAAAGTAACAAACCCCCAAATAATTCTTTTGTAAATCAGAGAAGTGAATATGGACAGGATTAGATGACCTTTAAGCTATTCCTGGCAATTCTGAGTGGTGTGATAATGACATGGTGATTATGTTTGTTTTTAAGTCTTTGCTAGCTAGAAATATATACTGAATTATTTGTAAGTGATATGACACGATGTCAATTTGCTTTAAAATATTCCAGTAAGAATGAAAGGTGAGGGCATAGATAAAAAGAATGGTTGAATTCTAATAAATCTGGGTGCTAGGCATTGGGAACTACTCCTCTCTTTCTTGTCGCATATAATTGACATTTTCCATTAACAAACAAGTTTGCCAGATCTGAAAGGAAAGAATTCTCCAAGTAAAGGAGACAGAACCTTAACGTCTGGGTTCCAGTGTTCACTGTGAGTGGCCTCACCAGGAGCCTGGCAAGGTGATGTCCATCTGGTCACCTCTGCCTGGTGGCCTGCAAAGTGAGGCTTGAAGCTACCTGTCTGTCTCACTGTCAGGGCTCTTCCGAGGTGCAGGGTGAAAAAGGATTTGCTAAGTCTCCCAGGCGGTGGCCACGTGTGCGAGGGCAGAGCCTGTGTCACGTGGCTGCCCCCTGCCTGCCTTTCAGCCCATCCAGATGGGTTGTGCCCAGCCAAGTGGACCCCGCTGGCCACCTGAGCCTCTGGCTGTCAGAGTCCCCGCTGTGGGAGGGCTGCATTACACACACACACACAACTTTTGCTTTTCCAAATATTTTGGCAGCAGCAAACGTGGGGGTGGGAAGCAAACGAGAGGGAGCTGCAGTAAGCCTGCCTTCATCATGGAGGAAATAAATCTATCAAGAGTGATTTTTCTCTCTCAGGAAGAAATTAATTTCTAAATGAAATAATGAGTTTCCTGATAGTCATTTGCAAGGCTGGGGACCTCAGGGCCGGCCCTCTCCCACTCTCTGCTCACTCCCTCTACAGGTTGATTAGCCTGCTCTGCCTCCTCTGCCTTTTAATGCCTCTTTCCCTGGCTGAGCTCACCCTGGCAGCACGCAAGCCCTTCTCTTCCGAAAAATGGGATAATGAGACGTTCAATTAAGGTGAAATTCCATGAGCATCAGCTCCAGAAACACAGCCCAGCTTGCAGGAGAGGGCTTTTCAACTGGCACTGGGACAAGGAACAGATGACCTTGGGGAGCACAGTCCTGAATGTGCCATTCTCAGGGAAGCTCTAGGCTATACAGCTGCAAAGCAAACAAAAAGTGTTTCCCTGGCCCCTGGGTAACTAGATGTCTTACTGCTGTGTACCTTTTTGCTGCTTACCTTTCAGACTACTACTGGCCACACTGAGGCCACGTGGAGTGGGGAGGGAGCTGCGTGGCACTGAAGGCAAAAGGAGGACCCCTTCCCCAAAAAACAGAGACTGAAGAGCTGCATCCGTAATAAAAGTAATGGTAGCCATCTATCATTCATTTAGGGCTAAGTGTTTGACATGTTTTATTCATTTAATTTCCCTTAAAAATAGATAATGTTTAGTATTTCCATCTTGTTATACATTTTAAAAATATTTAGATACATTTATTACCTCCACAACACAAACCTGAAACTGAAGATCTACTGACTTCCAGAGGTCACAAAACAGTAAGTGGGAAAGTGAGATTTGAACCTTAAACAAGTTTGAATCTTAAATCCCAGCTCTTAACCCCTGTGCCATACCATTACTAACTCTTAGGAACCAAACCCCAGATAAGAATGGCAATCACCCAGAGGCCACCAGCTCCAGGAATGGAGGACTCGGTTGAGGGAAGTCTGGAATTCTGGGGCAAGAAATGTACCCCCGTGCCTGGGACACAAGGCTGACCTCCAGTCTCTTGGAAAGTTATCAGGCAAAAAGCCAGGAAAACAGGTGTCATGCGATACCTGTCCTGGTCATCCCAACCCAAGAGTGGGTTTCTTGGATTCGTGAAGGAGGAACTGCCAACCTGATAGGCGATCTGAACAACCCAAGATTGCCTGGTCAGAACAGAAAGCACCCTGGTCTCCAAACCGGCATCCAGCAGCACAGCAGCCCCTTTCCTCCACAGCAGACCTCTTCCTGGGGAAGCCAAGGGATAGCGTCACCACCCGGTGCCTCTCAGGACTTCACGCAACCTCATAAAACATAACCCACAGTCTAGTGACGTATTTCACACTCTATTCAAAACTGGCCTTAAACAGCCTTTTCACCTGCAGTCCTTGTGGATTATCCCCATGGGTGGATAATTAAATAAGCCTCTGTCTTAGTTCCCTGATGCTGCTGTAACAGATTTACCATAAACCAAATGGCTTAAAACAATGGAAATATCAGTATATCCTCTGAATTTGTAGTCTGGAATCCATTTCACTGGGCTAAAGTCAAGGTGCTAGAATGGCTGACTGCTTCGCTTCTGGAGGCTCTAGGGGATAATCTGTCTCCTTTTCCCCACTTCTAACGGCAGCCTAATATATCCAGGATATCCAATATATCCTAATATATCCAAAACTCTAAAGAGATACGTGTACCCCTGTGTTCATAACAGCCCCATTCACAACAACCAAGACATGGATAAGCACATCTATTCAATGGACTACTATTTAGCCATAAGAAAGAATGAAACGCTATTTGCAGCAACTTGGGTGGACTTAGACATTATTATACTAAGTAAAGTAAGTTAGAGAAAGACAAATACCATGTGATATCACTTACATGCAGAATCTAAAATATGATGCAAATGAATCTATCTACAAAGCAGAAATAGACTCACAGAGAACAGACTTATGGGTGACAGAGGGAAGAGATGAGCCGGGAGGTTGGGGTTAGCAGATACAAGCTAGTATATATGGAATGGACAAACAAAAGGGTCCTGCTTAGTACAGCACTGCTAAGTTGCTTCGGGGAACTATATTCAGTGCCCTATGATAAACCATAATGGGAAACAATATATTTTAAAAGAATGTATACACATGTATAACTCAATCAGTCTTCTGTACAGCAGAAATTAACACAATGTTGTAAATCAGCTATACTTCAAAAAAAAAAAAAATTTAAAGGCAGCCTCCATCTCTTGGCTGATGGCTCCTTCCTCCATCTTCAAAGTCTAGCAACATAGCATCTCACCCCTATTCTCACATTACTTTTTTCTTCTACAGTGAGATATCCATCTACTTCCCTCATATAAGGACTCTTGTGATTGCCTTTTGGGTCCAGGCGTGTCCCCATCTCAAGATTCCGAACTTAACCTCATCTGCAAAGCCCTCTCACCATATAAAGTAACAGGCACAGGTTCTAGGGATTCGCTTTTGTGGGCCATTATTCAGCCCACCACGGCATATCCACAGTGAGGGGAAGACAGGGCTCAAAACCTTCCAGACAACTGTATTAGGGCAATAGAGTTAATATTAAAATGCCTAAGTTTGCCTCAAGAAAAGATTGACAGGAGAGAAAATACGCAACAAAAGTTGACTATTCAACTATTCAGAAATGTCTGTTCAAGCCCTTTGCCCATTTTTTAAATTGAAATGTTTGACCAATACAATATTGTAAAGTAAAAAAAATAATAATAAAAAAATAAAAATAAATTGAAATGTTTGGAGTTTTGTTGTTGAGTTGTAGGAGTTCTTTTATATATTCTGAATATTTGGATATTAACCCCCTAGCAGATACATAATTTGAAAATATTTTTCCGATTCCATGTGCTGCCTTTGCCCTGTTGATTGGGTCCTTAGCTACACAAAATTTTTAATTTAGTCCAGTTTATTTTTTCTTTTGTTGCCTGTGCTTTTAGTGTCCTATCCAAGAAATAATTGCTAAATCCAGTGTTATGAAGTTTTCCCCAATATTTTCTTTGAAGAGCTGTATGATTTTAGCTCTTACATTTAGGTCTTTAATCCACTTGGGTTAATTTTTGTATATGGTGTTAGGTAAGCATTCAACTTCAATGTGTATATCCAGTTTTCCCAGTATCTCTTTTAAAGACTAACCTTTCCCCATTGAATACTCTTCTCAAAGAACACTTGACCATATATAAAGGGGTCTGTTTCTGAGCTTTTTGTCCTATTTCATTGTTCTATATGTCTGTCAACAGCATCATTTTTAATAGCCTTAAAGTAGCAACTACTCAAACATACATCACTAGCAGAATAAATACATAAATCATGAGGTAATTGTACTGTGGAATAGTATACAGAAATGACTGTAGAAGATTCATAACTAGTAACAACACTGTGGAAGAATCTCACAAACATACGTTGAGCAAAGGAAAAAAACCAAGCCAGACACAAAAGAATACTTATTTTATGATTTCATTTTCATAAAATACAAAGGCAGGCAAGTATAATGAATGTTAATGAATGCTTCTCAAAGGCAGAATAGTCATTACTCCTAGAACAGGGAAGCAGTGTTGACAAGAAGGGGCTGTGGCAGGGACAGGAATGGCTTCTGAGCTCCTGGTGATGTTTCATTTCTTGATCTGAGTGTTAGTTTCCTGAGCATGTTGCATTAGTAAAATTCATGAAACTGTACATGTATAATTTGTGCATTTTTCTGAATGCTATGTTGCAACAAACTGTTTCTTTTAAAATAAGTGTTCAAGCAGACACAAAACCTAGCAAATATTATTTCCCTGCAAGAACCATGATCACAGCCTTTGGTCTATCAGCTGACCTGTCAGAAAGCTCAGTCGATCAGAAATCAGCAATGTCCAGCCTGTTCCAGTCACACAAGCGGAGTGGTGGTGAGCTGAAAACAGCTTATCAAGTTCCTAGCATCGGTTACTACAGTTCATGTTCTGAGTTCATGAAGCTGAGGTATACAAAGTACATTATCCATGATCAGTGTCTAATAATAAAACAATAAAATTATACCTGTTGCTAATACGTCTATGACTGGAGACAGCATGACAGGGGCAGACAATTAAATCAGGATATGCAGTAAGTTAATCCTGGGAGGCTCTGGAAGAATGAAAGGTGCCTCATCTCTGACTGTCACCAGGAGTCTTGTGAGTCACTCTGAAGTACCACTGGCCACAGAAGCCTCAGGAAAGATGCTTTTCAACCTGCTTTGCCTCCTTTGTACTGCTTCAAGCAAGGCTACGTTGCTTTTGCTCCCTTCACACCTTTCAAGGGATTCCCTCTGAGGCTTGTGCGCGCTCATCATATGCCAAACTCTGTGCTGCACACTCCCTGTATCATCTCTGCTTCTGAACAACAACCCTGGAGGTGAGGTCTATGCTACCATCATTCAAAGGGAAAAAGATGGAGGCTTAAAAAGTGTCAACCCAGGGAGGACTTCCCTGGTGGTGCAGTTGATAGGAGTCTGCTTGCCAGTGTAGGGGACAGGGATTAGATCCCTGGTCTGGGAGGGTTCCACATGCCACAGAGCAACTGAGCCTGTGTGCCCCAGCTATTGAAGCCTGTGCCCCCTAGAGCCTTCATGCCTCAACTACTGAGCCCACATGCTGTGATTACTGAAGTCCACACACCCTAGAGCCTGTGCTCCGCAAGAAGAGAAGCCACCGCAGTGAGAAGCTGTGCACCGCCAGGAACAGTAGTCGCCGCTCGCTGCAACTAGAGAAAGCCCGTGCAAAAGCAACGAGGACCCAGCACAGCCAAAAGATAAATAAATGTTTTTAAAGTGTCAACCCTGGGAGGGAGGCTGTGCACATGTGCCGGTGTATACCAGATCTCTGTTCCTTGCTCTCAGCTTTGCTGTAAAGTTAGTGAAAGTGAAAGTGGCTCAGGTATGTCCGACTCTTTGGGATGCCATGAAATTCTGCAGGCCAGAATACTGAAATGGGTAGCCTTTCCCTTCTCCAGAGGATCTTCCCGACCCAGGGATCGAACCAGGGTCTCCTGCATTGCAGACAGATTCTTTACCAACTGAGCTATCAGGGAAGCCCTAGCTGTAAACCTAAAGCTGCTCTAAAAAAGCAAGTCCTTTAAAAAAAAAAAAAAATGTAAGCGTCTTGCCCAGGCATAGCCAATAAGCGGCACACCCGGATTCAGAATGAAGCTTTCAGAGTCCACACCCTCCCTCTTGCCTGTGACCCCGTAGTGACTCCTCTGTACCCTGCTACGTCCCCAGCCACAAGGAGCCTGGAGCCTAGCTGAGGAAATGAGACCTGAATGGACAGAAGAAGAACCCCCAATCCCCTCAGTGATCACAGGCTCTCCTGCTGTCTTCCTCACCGAACAAGGACTCTGTCTTACTTATCTCAGAGTCCTCTTCCAGAGGACCAGGGCACCGAGTAAGCATTCCAGAGTAGGTGCTTCAGGAGTGTTTGTAGACTCAGGGAAAGGGAGGGAGAGAAGAATGCATTTTTTGAGAGGAGACCATGGAACATTCTAGAAGCCATCATTCCTCTCAGAGCTCCAAGGGCTAAAGGGTCACAGTGTTCTTCCACCTAAATATAGGAAGTCAAAGGTGGAGTTTAAGGGGTAGCTTGATGTTCTTCAGATCCTGTCTTTATTTAAAATTTCACTATTTTGTTCAACATAATTTTTTCCCCTCTAATTTTGATTTCAGTATTGCCTTAGGATATTACTTCTCTTGATTTCTGAGTCTGTTGGCTGCCCCTTACATTTTGTTTTGGAGGCAGGCGCCTCACTCCCCTAGTCCCAACGCTGAATCTTCTTCACACTTGAAGCCAAAGCCACACTGGGGACACAGCAATCTTGTGAAGGCAAGCATGGGTTCTCAGTCCACAGCCACAGAGTCCGTGCCCAGAACATTACGGCCCTGCCCTCCCCGAGCAGTACAAATACGTGTGTTGGCAGCTCATAACCAGCAGAGGACGATTTGAACAATGTTTCAGTGTTTAATTAAATTTCAAGAACACCTGTTTCATCAGGTTATAAATTCCCACTGAATTTTAAGAGGCTTCTGTTTGGCACACAGAGCTCTTACTTTCGAGGCTGTAACCACAGCAACATTTTTGCTTGATCATCTGTCCTTCACTCCTGCCACACACACCACGCCTCATCCCCTGCCTTTGGAGCCATGGGGAGCTGACGGTGGCAGTTCACACTCCATTCAGCTGTCCGCTGGCACAAAAGCAGCGTGGCAGCATTTCATGCTGTTGATTTGCCTTTTCCTGACAGCTCACCTAAAGTTGGGACATTGGTACAAGAAAGCGCAGCGCAGTACTGTAAACTGAATGTCCCCGAAGAACTGAAGCAGCCGCCCCTTTCTTCAGCATCTCTAGCCCGTGATCCAAGCCCTAGACTGGGCGCCTTGCGTGTATCTGCCCCCTCTCCGAGCTGTAGTTCCCTGCCCTGTGAAAGGAGGTGATGACAGCCACCGCCTAGCCCTGTAAGGATTAGGAGCTTCTCTCTGAGGTCACAGAGCCAGTGAAGGCTAGAGAGGGAAGGCCAGGGAGCCAGCCCTGCAGATTCCAAAATCTGCCCACCTCACTGACTCCCAGTTCTGAGAACCCCAGGGATCACCTCGGGCAGGGGTCCCCAACCTCCAGGATCTAATGCCTGATGATCTGAGGTAGAGCTGCTGTAATAATACTAGAAATAAATGTAATGCATTTGAATCATCCCCAAACCATCCCCTCAAGCCGGTTCATGGGAAAAATTGTCTTCTATGAAACAGGTCCCTGGTGCCAAAAAGGTTTGGGATTGCGGACAGGGGGCAAAGCAAGGAACAAATGTTCAGAATGGTGGTGGTGAGGATGAGGAACTTATGACTACCACCACCTGCATGAAGGCTTGACTGGGAGGACGAGGAAGCTGTCGTTAAACCCTCCCCACCTGAACTAGGTTTAAGCCAGGACAAGAGTCGGCAGATGGACTGGGACAGCAGAGACACTGGGGCCGCTGTCAAGCACACCCTACACTGACTGGCCTGATGTGCCCATGCCTCAATTTCCACTTTTAGAAAACGGAGAGCAATTTCCAACTCATGGACTTGAAGGATGATTTAGAGGAATTAATTCTTGTAAAAGGTTTAGGGCCTGATACATAGTAAAAGCTCAATCAGTGTTAAATTATCATTGTTGTTGTTGTTGATTACCATATAAAGTGCTTTTCACAATAACATCCTGCCATCTGTTTCACACTCCTGGTGATTTGGGCTGTCATCGCTCACACCCACCCACCATGCGCTTTTCTCCGCAGCATGGGCTTGCCTTTCCTCATGCTCTCAAGTCCCCCTGGTGTCCCCTGCTAATCAGGCCTTCAAGAGGGTACTTGAGGCTGTCACCTCTGTCAAGTCTTCCCTGACCACCCCCGTCCTCGGTGACCTCCCTGCCTCTGTACCCCAGCCAACATATGTGACCTCGTTTCCCCATCACATGACACATCTGAAGGGCCCCTGGCCTTGCCGTGGATGGAGACAGATCGCGGACCACCCCAGGGCCTGTGCTCAATGCTCAGCGAAGCTGTGCCCAATCCCGACGCTCATTCGTTCCTGCCATCCCTAAACACCTGACGTGTGTTTTGTGCTGGAACACGGAACCACTGCAACGAGCAAAGCGGAGATAGAACCTGTCCTCACGGAAGATGCTAACACAGAAATGATTAGAGAAATAACTGTACAATTCTGAATTGTGATCAAAAAAATGAAGAAGAATAAGAGTGAATGAACTATCTGGGGATTCATAAGTATCCTACTGCTGAGCATCAACTTAAAACTGTGGAACTTTGACAACCTCGTCCCTTTCTAACAATCACTTTACTTGACAAATGATACTGTCTCTAAACACAAAATCCCCAAATCATCAAGGTAGGAAGAAACCCAATGGGTCATCCCCATTTTCTCACGCCTTGGCAAAGGGATGGCTTGCTCCGTTGCACACAAGTTCCGGGCCCAGGCTCTGAGGCCTCTGGGGTTGGCACTGGCCTCTCAGGGCAGTGGAAGTTTATCTGGAATTCTGACACGGCCTCCAGGAAAGAACAGCATTCAGATTCCCTTCGAGTGATTTTTTTTCCCAAGCATAGACAGTGGTTAGGTTTAAAAGCCACCAAACTAAGAGAATGGTGAAAACTAAGAAGCTGCAAGCAGGAAATGATAGCAAAACCCATGCCTGGGGTCTGACCCATGCAAGCTTCAACTTCCAGCCAATTGTTAGTTATAAATCTGAATGGAGTTTTTTCCAGATTTTTTTCAGGGGATCATGGAGTTTTGTTTTTCTATCAGAGCACTCACTAAAGGGATTTTTGGCTAAGCCTGGCAATTCTCCCCTTTCTTCCCTGGAATAGGAGGCAGCCAACTTTCTCTCACCTTCAGTCTTAAGTATAACTTGAGTGGTTCACTTGTTCATTCTGGGTGCCTTTCAAGGGCCTGCAATTACTGTGTGTTTGGAGGCCACAGCCGACCCTGCTCTACCATGCCAGCCCTGCTCATGCCAGGAAGGGATTGCTTGCCATACAGCCTGTCCACCTGCAGTGATTCCTGCTGGGGTCAGGCTTTTTCTTCTGCCTCACATTTCTTTGCAGGCTTCCCCTCCCAGGAAGCACAGGGCCCGAAGTAAACACTCAGCCTCAGCATCACCAGCTTCCTTTTTTTTTCTTTTTTTTATTTTTCTTTTTTTTAATTTTATTTTATTTTTAAACTTTACATAATTGTATTAGTTTTGCCAAATATCAAAATGAATCCACCACAGATATACATGTGCTCCCCATCCTGAACCCTCCTCCCCCCTCCCTCCCCACACCATCCCTCTGGGTCGTCCCAGTGCACCAGTCCCAAGCACCCAGTATCGTGCATCAAACCTGGACTGGCATCTCATTTCATACATGATATTTTACATGTTTCAATGCCATTCTCCCAAATCTTCCCACCCTCTCCCTCTCCCATAGAGTCCATAAGACTGTTCTATACATCAGTGTCTCTTTTGCTGTCTCGTACACAGGGTTATTGTTACCATCTTTCTAAATTCCATATATATGCGTTAGTATACTGTATTGGTGTTTTTCCTTCTGGCTTACTTCACTCTGTATAATAGGCTCCAGTTTCATCCACCTCATTAGAACGGATTCAAATGTATTCTTTTTAATGGCTGAGTAATACTCCATTGTGTATATGTACCACAGCTTTCTTATCCATTCATCTGCTGATGGACATCTAGGTTGCTTCCATGTCCTGGCTATTATAAACAGTGCTGCGATGAACATTGGGGTACACGTGTCTCTTTCCCTTCTGGTTTCCTCAGGGTGTATGCCCAGCAGTGGGATTGCTGGATCATAAGGCAGTTCTATTTCCAGTTTTTTAAGGAATCTCCACACTGTTCTCCATAGTGGCTGTACTAGTTTGCATTCCCACCAACAGTGTAAGAGGGTTCCCTTTTCTCCACACCCTCTCCATCATTTATTATTTGTAGACTTTTGGATCGCAGCCATTCTGACTGGTGTGAAATGGTACCTCATAGTGGTTTTGATTTGCATTTCTCTGATAATGAGTGATGTTGAGCATCTTTTCATGTGTTTGTTAGCCATCTGTATGACTTCTTTGGAGAAATGTCTATTTAGTTCTTTGGCCCATTTTTTGATTGGGTCATTTATTTTTCTGGAGTTGAGCTGTAGGAATTGTTTGTATATTTTTGAGATTAGTTGTTTGTCAGTTGCTTCATTTGCTATTATTTTCTCCCATTCTGAAGGCTGTCTTTTCACCTTGCTAATAGTTTCCTTTGATGTGCAGAAGCTTTTAAGGTTAATTAGGTCCCATTTGTTTATTTTTGCTCTTACTTCCAATATTCTGGGAGGTGGGTCATAGAGGATCCTGCTGTGATGAATGTCAGAGAGTGTTTTGCCTATGTTCTCCTCTAGGAGTTTTATAGTTTCTGGTCTTACGTTGAGATCTTTAATCCATTTTGAGTTTATTTTTGTGTATGGTGTTAGAAAGTGTTCTAGTTTCATTCTTTTACAAGTGGTTGACCAGATTTCCCAGCACCACTTGTTACAGAGACTGTCTTTAATCCATTGTATATTCTTGCCTCCTTTGTCAAAGATAAGGTGTCCATATGTGCGTGGATTTATCTCTGGGCTTTCTATTTTGTTCCATTGATCTATATTTCTGTCTTTGTGCCAGTACCATACTGTCTTGATAACTGGCTTTGTAGTAGAACCTGAAGTCAGGTAGGTTGATTCCTCCAGTTCCATTCTTCTTTCTTAAGATCGCTTTGGCTATTCGAGGTTTTTTGTATTTCCATACAAATTGTGAAATTATTTGTTCTAGCTCTGTGAAGAATACTGTTGGTAGCTTGATAGGGATTGCATTGAATCTGTAAATTGCTTTGGGTAGTATACTCATTTTCACTATATTGATTCTTCCAACCCATGAACATGGTATATTTCTCCATCTATTAGTGTCTTCTTTGATTTCTTTCACCAGTGTTTTATAGTTTTCTATATATAGGTCTTTAGTTTCTTTAGGTAGATATATTCCTAAGTATTTTATTCTTTCCGTTGCAATGGTGAATGGAATTGTTTCCTTCATTTCTCTTTCTGTTTTCTCATTATTAGTGTATAGGAATGCAAGGGATTTCTGTGTGTTGATTTTATATCCTGCAACTTTACTATAGTCATTGATTAGCTCTAGTAATTTTCTGGTGGAGTCTTTAGGGTTTTCTATGTAGAGGATCATGTCATCTGCAAATAGTAAGAGTTTTACTTCTTCTTTTCCAATTTGGATTCCTTTTATTTCTTTTTCTGCTCTGACTGCCGTGGCCAAAACTTCCAAAACTATGTTGAATAGTAATGGTGAAAGTGGGCACCCTTGTCTTGTTCCTGACCTTAGAGGAAATGCTTTCAATTTTTCACCATTGAGGAAGCATCACCAGCTTCCTAGTGCTGCCGCTGTTGATTCTTCTGAGCCCTGGACTCCAGAATTGTTTTTGTACATCTGGGATACCTATGGCTTCCTCTGCCTTAGCCAACTGTTTGGGACCTGACTTCATCCATTCCCATTTGTCCAGTGCTGTGCCATCTGCCAGGCAGGTCAGACTCCTGAGCAAGGCCTTGAGTTGTACCTGAGGGAACCTGGACTTTGATATCAGGTAAGTTTGGGTTCCACTCACAGCCACCCCATTACTAGATGAACTCCACTTTCTGCATCAGCAAAATACAGAGTTCCATAAAGTTAAAAAACAGGGAAAAAAATATTTTATCATTTTGCAGATTGAATGACATATGACATAATGTATACTGACATTATGTATATTCACCTGGACGTCCAGGCTTAATGGACATCCTATAGTGATGATAATACCAGTCCCATGGGACTACCTTGAGGATTAAAAGGCTTAATATGTACAAAGTGTCTGAATTCCTGCCAGACCGTTATAAAAGACTGAATAAATATTTTATCCTCTCCCACTTTTGCTCAAACTGGTCCTTTTCCCACCTATACCATTCTAACATGTGTTACGTCACAACTGCTTATTACATGCCCCCAGCCCCATGCTGGATGGTCTTAATTATAGTACTCTCCACCTTTCTACGCAACTGTCGATCAGAAACAACCACTTGCTCAGAAGGGAACAAAACCAGGACTGGCTGTTATTATTTTCACCTTGTTTTTTGGAGTCCCATGGAGCTTAAAATTTTTACGAAAGTGTATCTTGGCAGCTGCAGCTGTCTCATGCTAAAATTAAGAAGTCAAGATGTTTATTTCACAGAATCCAAAATTTCTGGCAATAACCTGTACCTTGTCTATTAGGAGAAATGAGTGGGTCTGTACATGACTTAGAGCCTCTGCAGAGGTTTGGTTTAGATGAAAAGGTACATTTTTCCAAGCTCAAGAATTTATCAGCATTACTACATCTGCAAACCTGTCATTTATGTATGCTGTACATTACTTTGGGAAGAAAATTTAAAAACTCTGTAACTAGAATTTGCCTTTTACTTGATCGTGGCTGTGGGCTGAGTTAATGTGACAAAGGGGGTTGCTGGAAACAACCTTTTACAAAGGTATGGTAATAATTGCTTTTCAGGGGAAGTAACTAAATATACTCCAATCTTGTTAAAAAGTACACATCTGATAAGTATACATGTGATTTCGATGGAAGAACAGTTCAAACTTACTTAGGTTTTTAAACAGCAGATACAATCTAGTTCAGCCTCTCGCCCAACCCCAAATAAGAAGCTTATAGATTGCTTCAGTGTCTTGTATCCCAAAGATAAGATGCATATACACCTGTGAATAAGTTGTCTATATGTGCATGTGCCACCCACACCGTTCCATTTTAAACCTCTACTTTTCTCTGCTTGGGAACAAAATAAGCCACCAGGTGATGGCTCCTAAGCACAAGGATGGGAACATGGCACTTATTTCATAAGTATCAGTAAGCCCATAGGAAACTGCCTTCCAGAGAAGACTCGGGAAACCCTTCTCCTACCATCCTATGAGTCTAGCCATTCTAGGCACAGGGAAGACACAGCAAAACAGCAAAGGCCACTCAATGTTGCCCCCAGACTCACCCCAATAAATTCTTACCTCTCATCATTTGGCAACCTTGACTGGCTCCTGGTGTTTGGCTGAAGGCAGAGGCAGAGAGATTTTGATGGGCTTAAGCAAACTCTCCTAGGGAATTCAAATTCTCTAGAAAGTAACTACAAGACCAAATGGCCAGCCAGAGATAGAGACTGGAACACTCCCTCCTTTGTGGTCCCCATAGCTAGGACACACCACTGCGTTACCAGCTCGCTCCGCTTGCCACACGATAGGCCAGCAAATCTGAGATGAGGTGTTGAGACAAGGAAGGGACTTTATTCAGGGAGCCGACTGACTGAGAAGATGACAGACGAGCGCCTCAAAATAACCATCTTGTCAAGGCCTGGATGCCAGGTTCTTCTATGGATCAGAAATGTGGGAAGGTGAGGAAACAAAGTAAAAAGACCATTTAATTCTTGCAAATGTCTCCTAGAGCGGCAAGCCTCAGGCAGGGGGGTGTATTAGTTTCACTTCCTTAACAGCTCTTCACAGGCGGGCAGGGTCAGGCTAGCTCCCTGAGGCAGGCCATTAGGTATGTCCAGAATAACAAAGGCAGCAAGATAGGATTAAAGTCTCATGCAAATCCAGTAGGAACTCAAAATTAACCCTTCCTGGTTACAACTATGGGGCTTCCCTCATAGCTCAGTTGGGAAAGAATCCGCCTGCAATGCAGGAGACCCTGGTTCGATTTCTGGGCTGGGAAGACCCGCTGGAGAAGGGATACAGATATGAGTTACAACTATAGTCATGGATGCCCAAGCATGTACTGGATTCCTCGACAGGAGAGAATTCATTTATATGAGAGGAAACCCGTCAGTCACCTTCCCCCTCCAACAGGGCTCCACCAGGCAGCATCTCTGGCCTGAAGCATGAGATCTAACTTCCTTTTGAGCCCCAAACGTGATGCAGGGCAGGCCAAGGGGAACCACAAAACCTGCGCTCTTGGCCATTCCTGGAAGGACAGCTTTGACAGTGAGAGAAAGCTTATTAGGATGCCTGTGATGAAATTTAACACCTTTCTTGAGAGGTGGTGGCATCCAACTCTTTCAACCCCATGGACTGCTGCCCACCAGGCTACTCAGTCCATGGGGATTTCCCAGGCAAGAATACTGGAGTGGGTTGCCATTTCCTTCTCCACGGGATCTTCCCAACCCAGCGACTGAACCTGTGTCTCTTGCATTGCAGGTGGATTCTTTACCACGTGAACCACCATGGAAACCTTTCTTACCTTTGGGGAATTAAGTGGTAAAGTGCCAAAAAGGACCTTGCCTTCTTTTCACTAGGCTCTCCTAGACCAGCTACAGTGTGCTCCAACTGCTCTGATTTAATTCTAACAAGGATTCAGTGATGTGCAGGTTTATCTTCTTCAATACATGAAAAGCTGGGACTTAGGGAGGTTAGTGTTAATCACTCAGTTGTGTCTGACTCTTTGCAACCCCATGGACTGTAGCCCACCAGGCTTCTCTGTCCATGGAATTCTCCAGGCAAGAATACTGGAGTGGGTAGCTATTTCCTTCTCCAGGGCATCTTATCCAGCTACTAAGTAATGAAGCTGGGATTTAAACACAAATACATTTGAATCCAGCGTCAAAGTTCCCAACTAATATATGCAACAAGACATAGGTTGTCACATCCTCCTGGGGCCGTGGCATTTAGGAGGGATCCAGTCAAAATCCCAACCTCCTTTTAACAGTGAGTACCATGTGCCTGCCATGTTCCAAGCACTGCCCTGGGTGTTCTACATCATCATCACTGAATCCTCACAGTAGTGCTTTGATGCGGCCCATCCCTCCATTTTACATACAGATAACGGGCTTAGAGAGCTTAAGTGTCCCATGTCACCCTGTTAGGAAGAAGCAAAGCCAAGCCATGTTCACTCCAAAGTCTGTAACTTTCACCTCCAGACCTATACCTCCATATCAGGAGTTTCCATTTACAAATTTGGAAAAAACGAGATGCATGGAATTATTAGAGTCCATAGAGAATCATGACTAACTTCCCTCATAAATTTCCAGAGTGATCCCTTGATATCCCCAAATTTTGAAAACCAAGCAACCAGCCCCAACACTCAACATAGTCCATCAAGCTGAAATTTTGTAAGGGAATACTGGTGACAAATGTTTCTCAAGTTACAACAACAACAACAAAAAAACAATTCCACTTAGTAGCATCATGGATCACGGAAGCTTTTATGTGAGTCTGGGCCTCCCTCCAGCTCTTCCTAGGGTTTCTGCTTGGATTCCTTCACTTATGAATTGTTAGCTTTTAGAACAGGGTTAGTGGAGCTCTGCAGAGAGCTGTGATATCATGGGCCAGTTGTCTTAACAACTAACGGATATGTGCCCTCCCCACTTCCCTCTACCATCCAAAGCATGATGGGTGTTAAACCCTTCTCTCTGGTTCCCACTAACACAGGATATTCTCAGGACCCAAACTTGAGTCCCAAGTGGATACCCTGCAAAGACTTTGGCAAGTTTTCTAAGAATTTCTTCTCCTCCTCTTCCAGGCTGGCTTCATCTGCCTGCTGGAGAAGTATCAGCAGCTCTCACCACAGCCTCGAGCTGTCATCTCAGAGCACAGCTTCATGATGAAGTTGAATCTAGCCCACTTTCCATCCTGGGCACTTGCCACTATCAAATATTCAAGTGGAACTAATGAATGCCTTTTACTTCCCTGGAACATAAAGAGTCTTGAAGAAATCGAACCCCAAGAGCCTGCCAACTTCAGGGAATTAGTCTGGTCTTTGAGAAAATGTATTTGCCACTCCCACCCCCTCAAAATAGTTCTGTTTCCCATGCCCACCTAAAAGGATAATAATATCTTCACCATTACTATGCCAGCAAGAAAAATGTTTCTTTCCCCAGGAGGCAGAAACACATTTTCTGACTGAGCCTAGGAAACCAAAATGTTAAAATTTGAATTCACTTTCTTTATAATATCTTTAAAATATCTGGGACCTGCCCCTGAGTTCCGTGTAGTCAGCAGTTTCTCCAATAAGCTCGTTTATTTTTCATACCGACTAGAAATAGAGCTTGATTTTCCCTAGTCCCATTTCTGTCTGCCCCTGGAAACTTCCAGAGAAAAGACCTTGATATCTAGGAAAAGAGCAGCTTGGAAGAGAAGTATGGAAGGGCTGGCCACTGAACGGAGCCCACAGTGGTTTCTAGAGGAAGGCAGCACTGGAAAACGCACCTCAGTGATTTTCCTCCATTTCCTCTCCTGAAGTTCTCCAGATAGACAATGTCCCTGAGAGGACTTTGGGGCGAGAGCTCTGAGTCTCTGCTGTAACGTTTCATCACACAATTTCACACCAACAAGAGGAAGAAAACCCAGTTGGTGCATATGAAACAGACAAACTTTCTACAGTCAGCAGCAGGGGAATCTGCGAATGCGGAGAACAAAAAGGGGAGCCATACCAAGGCTCTAATCAAAGCTCTGAAATTATCAGTGTCCTGAATCAAAAAAGATTCTCAAGGATGAGCCCAATCATTCACCGTATTTCCTGACCTAAGTCCCAAACCACACACCCAGAACTATGGGTTTGCCTTCTCTCAAATTCTGGAGTGTTCTGAAAGGACAAGGATGCAGCCTATTTGAAGATCAGAATTCAACCTACTAGTCAGTCTGTCCTCTTAGCATCAAAGAGCCCAAACAGGATAATAAAGTATGAAGTGCTCTCAAATTTTAAAAAGGGTGGCAGTCGCTGCAACTGGACCAAGGCACTGGAGCTGTCCCTGGTGCTGCCTCCAAAGGCTACAGTAGCCTGGGGCACCCAGTCTTGCCTTTTGATCTGCCCACTGGCATCTGCCCATGTCCAACTCCTTATCACTGTCCTTCTAGCTATACAGTCCCAATTTATACCTTTACAACCACACCCATTCTGAATCTCTGCATGCTCTGCAACACTCCCCAACCTCACTGGACTGAACTCCACCCACCTATTGATTGAGATCTTCAGCCAAAAACCCAGCCCACCACCACCTCAGATCACTGAACACAAACATATTTGAACTTCATCCCAAAAGCAACATGGGGTGACTGAAGAATTTTAAGTGGAGGAATAATGCCAACACATCTGATGTTTGGGAAGGTCATGCTGATCTCAGTGCAAGGAATGGAAGAGGAAATGGGAAATTAGTTATAGGCCGGTGCATTAACCGAGACAAAATATAATAGACAAGATAAGGAAAGTGACAGAGGAGTTAGAGAGAAGATTGTGGTTTCAAGAAATATTTAGGCTTTAAGATAAGCAAGATGTGGCTGAAGAAGATGCAGTCTGTGTGGAGAAAAAAGAAGCCAACGTCAAAGATAACCCCAAAGTTTCCGATTGGACAATAGGTAGGATGGTGTTACCAAATATGGAGTTGAAAAGCATGAGAGAAGACACAAATTTGAAGGGAAAAAAATGTAAATTCAATTTTATATATGTAGAGTTTAGGGAATTTGTGCCATATACATCTGGAAATGCTAAGTGAACAGCTGACTGCAGATCTGGAACTCAAGAGACACATCTGAACTTAACATAGAGACGTTGAAATTATCAGATACAGGTGGTGATCAAAGGCATGTGACTAAGTAAGAATGATCCAAGTCAAAAGAGATCCAAGGAAATGACTCCAGCGAACTCAATACTCACTTCTTTGGAGTATGGATTTTCAAATTCGTGAATAAGTAGTGAGGAGTCAGATAGAAGGGGGCACACTGAGGGATGTGTGTCAGGAAAACAAGAAGAAGGGAGTGTTTCCTTGAAGAATGGTCCACAGTGTCGTAGAAGACAGAGACCACATAAAATTAGACTTGCAAAGTGTCTACAGAATTTAATGACAAAGATCTTAGGCAACCTCCAACTGGCTAGCCTTTCACTGCAGACAGGGTGAGATTGAGGCCAATTTAAAGTGCGTTAAAGAGAAACTGGAAAGTGAGAGATTGGAAGAGTACATGGATATAACTCTTTCAAGTTTGGCTGTGCAGGGAAGGAAACACCAGAAGGGTGGGCTGCGGACACCGTGAAGACTTTTGTCGTTAAGGTGAAAAAACTTACATATATTTAAATGCTGGCTGCATTGAGCCAATTGAAAAGGAGAAGTTAAAGATGAAAAAAGAGATAACTGGTAGATAAAGATTCCTGAGGAACTAAGGGGAGGGAATATGGGATCCAAGGCACCAGCATTCCTCTCCTGGATGGAGGGGAGAGCTACAAGGGGTCAGAACCCACAGATGTGTGAGGAAGTGAGTCAGATGAGTGGCTGACAGGGAGTTCCTGCCAAGCCTGCATCAGATGCCAACCGTGCACACTTTCTCCCCACCACTTCATCATCCAAGAGGAGAAATAAATTTGTTCTATCAGGAAAACTGGAACATATTGGTGAGTGTTAGGAGGAGGCAGATTTTGATTTAAGAGAAGAAGAAATCTGCTAACAACTGGAGCTGTCCAGTGACAGAATGGAATCCTCAGTGAGCTGTCTATCAGAGGCAGTGTTCAAGTAGAGAACCAAATGCCATAGCCTTCCAGGCCAATCTCGGTGAATCCTGTACTGGAAAGAAGCTTGAGCGAGATAGTGTCTAATGACCCTTTCAGCTATAAACTGCTCCTGCTTTCAAGGCAGTCCCTGACTCCTTCCCAGGAATCCTTGAATTGGCTACTGTTTTTGCCTATGAGGGGTCATGGGGGTTCTTAGACCACCAGTGCTAGAGATGTCATTTGCAGAGGGGCCCATAGTGGGTATTCAGGAGACAAATTTGTCCACTAATAAATAACTTCGTATCATGTCATTTTACTGTTGGAAGTTTATTCTGTGGAGCCTTGCTTACCCTCAAGAACTCCCTGTGCAAATATAGAGATTCTTAGGAGGGTTTCCATTTTACAGTGACATCGGCCAACATCTGGAAGCAGACCTCCATGAGAATGGACAGTCTGCTGTCGTGGCTGAGAGCTGGTCTAGCATCTTCCTTCCAGGTTTGCATTCAGCTCCATCAGTGTCAACTAGTTGACTGTTGGTGAGTTACTTAACCTTTCTCTACCCTGTTGCGGAGGATCAAAAATCTAATACTTAGAAAAGCACCCAGCACATAGTAATTTCTCAATAAACATTTATTAAATGTATGAATGAGGCAATAATGCCAGAAGCCTGGGACAGAATAGTCATGGTTGGTGAGAGGATGCTAAAGAAATAGTATTTACTTCATTATCTTCCATCAAATTTTATCATTTGAGATTTGCCCAAATATCAGCCTTTTAGAAGATATTCTTCCAATGGTATAATTATCAGCTGACCACGAAGCACAAATGTGTTTGTCTTTCCAATGAAAAAATGCTCTGAGCTATAAAGCTTGACTGATAAAGCAGGTTCAGGTTACTCTTCATTATGCTCTAGAGGGATCATTTCAGCCCAGCTAAGGATGCTCTACTGATTTCCCACCCAAATCATGCTGGTGACTGACAGTTATTCGGTACTTACCATGAGCCAGGAAGCTTAATTTTATATGTTGGCTGTAATCCTCATAAAACCCTGCAGGACAGATGTTAGTCCCACTTAATAGATTAAAAAAAAAAGAAAGAAAACCTTGGTTTAGGGAAGTTTTAGCAGCTTTTCCAAGGTCACACAGGTAGTAATTAACAGGATCAGGATTCAAAGTCAGGTCTGTCTGACCACCAAGGCCACATTTGCTATTATGCCCCATTTTTTCTCCCTTAAAGACTCTAGCAGATGGTAAGTTTCTTGCAGGCCAGCAGGGTGATTCCTGTGTTTCCCCTGCGCTGCCTGACCCTGTTACATAGGAAGGGCTTAGTAAATGGTTATTCAATTAAAATCTAATTACTTGGTAATTTCCAGGTTGTTAGTCACTGTTACTATGTCTTGTGCCTTACCTAACTTCCAACAAACAACAATCTACTAATAAACTTGAGTCCCAAAGCCTCTTCACTTCTGTTTTGCCCATGAGAGACCCTTGGGGTTCCCTTAGGGGATTTCCCTTAGAAACAGACCCTGGACAGCCCAGAGCCCATAGGAAGTCCTTCTACTGCCTGGCCTTTAACCTCATAGAGGAGCTACACTTCCCATGCTCTGTAGTAACCAGCACTAGAAATTCACTTAATATTCAACCTAAATGAAATCAAGGAAAACCAGGACTGAAGGCATGCAGAACAAAGACCAAGCCTCTAGGGTGGCTGAGTCAGGAAGGTATCTTAGACTTTGGGCTGAGACCAGCACATTCTATGCTCTTTATCACCCAGTCTTCTCTGCACCTTGCCTCTACGCCTCCCAGCAGGAAGCTTTCCAATCTGGCCCCTACACACATCCATTTCTTCCTCTGTGGTGTGAGTTGCAGCGCTGGCTTCTCTGGCATGCCTCTTCCCACCACTTTGTCAATTCCTTTTCATGCTGCAAAGGTCACAACCAGAAATCCCTTCCTGACTGTTCCATCCCTCTATATCTTTGTCTCTTCATTTCTAATGCAAAGTGTAGCTTAGACATAGCCATGTGTAGCCTCTTATCTGTCACTGATGCTTCCTGCTGATGCTCCAAGTCCCAACAAGTAGACTGAACATCCTTTACAAGTAAGAACGATGCATGCTATTCCCTGCCCCCTGCTGGTGACCAGGTCAAAGACACAGGATATCTCCCAGCCAAGTTTCTCATGCTGCAATATTCAGCATGCACCACC